>NW_008598533.1:79820-89540 GCF_000691845.1 Merops nubicus
GGTAGCAAGAGGCAGCATTACAGTTAATAACTGACCAGTTGTTCTAGGATGAACACAAATCAGTCCAAGTGAGGGTGAGGAGAGCAGCACAAGACTGCCCTGACTGCACTGCATGACACAGAGACGTGTCCCACCCTGGCCAGTGCTCAGTGGGGACAAAATCCTCGTCTTCCCCTTGGTAAAACTGTTGTCAAGTGCTAGACAGCAAAATGTGTAAGCTGATTTTCCA
The DNA here is from genome assembly GCF_000691845.1 of Merops nubicus. NCBI lineage: Eukaryota > Metazoa > Chordata > Aves > Coraciiformes > Meropidae > Merops > Merops nubicus. The sequence continues at coordinate 80,050 of NW_008598533.1, forward strand.
TCTTTCAGAAAGGAAGAACAAAAGGTAGAATTATGTTTTACAGGCAGTTTCAAAAGTGAATAAAATCTGTTTCTACTGATGTATTTGATTTTTCTTTTGATCATCCCACAGTTCTTATGTTATGTGACACTGTCACCTGTGCTACAACAGATTCCTAATATCTTTTTAGGTATTTTTTTCAGAAAAACTTGTTTTTCCATGTAACTAACCACTAAACACAGCATTTGGGGTGAAAAAAAAAAATCATTGTACAAATCCAGGTGAAGTTTGCTTTGAATAATGACCAGATTTTGCCAGCTGAAGCTTCTATATGTCCAGCTTTCTGAAAGAACAGTTCTTGCTATTCAGAGTTCATACTTTGATGTCCCTTTTTACCCAGAAAACAAAACAACAGTTTGAGCTTTCTTTGAAAAAGCTCTTCAAATATGGTTTATCAACCAGGAAAGCACTCAGCTATCATTTGAGATTATAAGGTTTGTGCAAGTTTGTGTATCAATAAATAATAATACATCTGCCATGCAGGTCTTGTTCCTGGGAGCTGGAGTGGAAGAGCATAGATTGTAACCTCTGCAGTTTTGCTTTCGCCTGAGGCAACATCCCAGCTCCATGGAAAGCAGTGGCAAATCTTGCATCAGTTTAGTGGCACAGGATTTCTTCTCAGATTTTCAGTATTATTGTGGGCATCACACAGCACTCACCGAGGTCTGGCTCGACCTCCACAGCATTGACAGCTGTGAAGTTCTAGTGCTCGCCTTACCAAAAAACATCCTTCAGTTACATTTATTAACACTGGGGCTAAAGATTAGATTGTATGGGGCTTTTCCACCCAAGCAGAACATGCATATGCACAAGTGCTCCACATCTCACCTGATCTAAGGCACTGTAGGAGTGGCAGAGTACGCACTGCTTCCAGAACACCAAAAAACACCAAAACAGCATTTTAAATTTTACTTTGCAATCTCTTTCCACAGTTTAGAGCTAGATGAATAATTGTCAGGGCCCTGAGTGCCCTAAGAAGCCTTAATGGCCCTGATCAGCCTCACTTGGGGCATTCCCCTTACACACCCTACCTGTGGGCCCAGAGACTCTATTTAAGCTCAGCCCTGCCTAGTCCCTCATGCTTCTTGAAGCCAATAGATTTTGTGAATCGGGAAACAAACAACCCACCCAGGAAGAGAAGCACTTCAGGTCAGACTGAAAGATTTTTGTGGTGGTTAGAGAAATAGAATAAAAATCTGGAGAAGGTTAACCCTAGGTATTCCAAATATATATATATATATTGAAATCAAAGCATAAGTATTTTGTTGCTGTTGTTTGGTTTGCATTTTTTTTTTTTTTTTAATTTGGAGCTATAGAACTCATTATTAAATGGCTTGGGTTTTAATTTGGTTACATTTTAACTGGAAAAAAAAAATAGTGATGTGAAAAGTGTTGTTTGGTAACCTTTGTGAAGAAATTGTTGTGTCCAGAATGGTATTTGTCCCCAGATACCTTGTTTGCTGGGAGAACAAACACCTAGTGCAAAGATCTCTTCACCTTCCCCATTGTTTCTATCTACAGCAGGAGCTATATGGAAACTTGACGTTTTCTGACCCTCATGTTGCAGCTCACTATCTTCTCTTTTTCAATAAATTCTTTAACTGGATGCTACACTCAGCCTACTTCTTCACAAGTTCAAGAATATGGTGTGTTCTTCATGGTGAATAATGGGCTCTGTACGTGTATTTTAGCTCCTGGTACCCTTCCAACTGCTTCATACCATTGCCTGTCAGAACGGCACACTGTAGCATCCTCATCCACTGACTCTCCGTAGTTGTCTGTTAATAAGCTCCTTGGCTGATCATTAGGAGCTTTTTCCACTAGTAACCATGTATTTGCTGAAGTCCCACTGAGAGTGAACAGGAGATAAGCTTAGAAATGCAGTTCATATGAAATAAGAAATTAAATGCACTTATGGTTTCACTTTCTTGAGGTAAGTGGATTTCCTTTTTCCACATGAAACTGCTTGAGCGGATGTTGTTCTTAAAATATACAACTAACATAAAACCAAAGCAGTTACAAGAAATAAATTTCTCACAAAGGATGCCAGCCTGCAGAAATATTACAATGAGCTAGGGCATGTTTTTTTAATCACAAATACCCCAAACAGCATGCAATTGCCTTATTTTTGTACAATGCTTATTAACTAGTGCACTGTCAGTAGGAAAAAAAATACAAATTCCTAAAAAAATTTTTGAATAATTAATTATAGCCACCTGTTTAAACTGAATGTCTCTAAACCCTAAGGCAGTGAGATCTGGGAGAGAATAACTCACCAACACTAGCATCCATCTAGAGTCAAGGTGAACATCAGCTGGAAAATAACAAAAGCTGATGAGATTATCTAAGACTTGTAGCTTGGCCAGTGGCATAAAAATAAAAACTGATGATGTCTTTTAAGGCAGGTACCTCAGTGAGGCAGCTCTGTCTGAACAGGAGCTGAGTGGTTTCATTTCTTACACTACTAAATATCCCCAGGGAATAAAACTCTGCGTGTCGATCAAAGCGTCACTTTGGATGTCTTTGATCCCAGGCTTGGATCCAGTGTTCCTCCAGGCTTTCTGAGTTTATCCGTAGCTGGACATTATTCATCTTGCTGCAGGTACTAGTAAACAGGTTGGAGTTTCTTCAGTGTGTAAGGTCCCTTACTTTTTTTGGCAGGTTCCTTGTATCTAGTCAGTGTTACCAGACTTTTTGTTTTTGTTGCACTGATAATCTTTGTTTGATGTTTCTGGAGTTTATGACTGGAAGGAAGGAACAGAGCAGTAAATGTACCTGCCTGGCAAAGTTTGCTTAAAACCTTTCTTCTTTGATATTAGTTACTGATTTTGCCTGTGCAGAAGTGGCTGCATTGTTTTGTTGGTGTGGGGACACTGACAGCTCAATAACTCCTTTGATTCAGTAACAGTAAAAGTAGTAGTTTTCAATGGGACAGAAATTAGTTAGTTTTAGGGAGGCCTGATGGAGTAACCCAAAGAACAACAGAAGGCAGAAAAATTGGGCAGCACCTTTTTTTTTTTTTTTAGTATTATTTATTCCGAATTCTAGCTGACTTTATGAATGAGATTGTTCTAATTTGTATTAGGCTGCACCAATCAGAAACTTCAGAGTAAGCGAGAAGGGAATCATCTGGAGGTTTATTCAACATTTAAACACTCTCTACAGCAACCATTGTCATTGTAGAAAAGGAAATACTTCTGACTGTATTTATTGTGAATAAACCTTCAGTAAATTGGTCCTCAAAATGATTGAATAGGGAAGGGGTAACACATTTTAGCTTGGTTACTTGTGTAACAGCACAGCAACCTACTCCTGATCTGACTGTAGAAGTGGGACTTTTGCCATGAATGTGTAAGGTTGAGCCCTGTTTCTGAAGCTTCTTTCCCACATTAAGCTGTTTATTGATTCAGACCAGGTGATGAGCCAAATGAAGTTTTAAAGTATTTTAAATGTCTGAAAGAAGAGAAAATAAGCACACATTATTTTTCTTAGGGAATTTCTAGATGTTACCATTAAGAGACCAACAAAATGTGTAGTCCAAATATTTGTGTCTCGATAGACAGTGCAAAATTATTCTAAACACAGAAAGTTTGCAGATCACCCAAAATCAAATTAAAATCTGAGAGTCTGGATTCTGCCTTGCATTTTGGAAACGTTTTCCCATAATGGGAAGCAACCTGGTCTGGAAGACTGCCCAGCAGAGGGAACTGGGAAGGACTGGGGGCCCTGGCAGTGAGGGGCTGCAGTGCCATGCCTCACCTCCCTCGCACAAAAGGTGCATGAGGAGGGTGAGAAGCTGGGGAGCAGCAGGGCAGGGTCCTTCTTGTCTTTCCCAAGCCTGCCCTCACACAGAACAGAAACGTGATTGCTCTGCAGGCACCTGGCTCCTCATTACTTCAGGGAAGGACAAGGGCTGCCTGTCATGTTCAGTGTTAAGACTTCACAATCAGCAAACAGATCCTTACAGATCTCTGTAAGACTGCTAAGTGGGTCAGGTTTGTTTCCCTCTACAGATGTAGGAAATAAGAGGTGACTTAAAAGGTTCTCATCTGTGCTTTTGTGACTTAGGAGGATGCATCTGGCAGAAGATTAGTCAGACTTGTTCTCCTGTACTGATAATGTGCTTCTGAAAACCCCACCCAAGAAATCTCTGTAAGCAGAGAAGTGGAGCAAAACTCAAACTGTAGCCCAAACCTCTGGGTAGCCAGGCTGTGCACTGAGCTTCAGACCATCTCTTTAAAACAGGAGTGTATGAGACTTGAGCATTAATAAGAATAAGTAGGTGCTCATACAGAGGTCATCAAATAGCAATACTATGTCGCAGAGGATAAGCTCTTGTTATTTGTAGCTTCAGCCCTACTAAACCTTAAGCCACACCCAGCAAAACTGTTCTCAGACCACTCTGGTTCTTGTTGCATGGGGCAGATTCCTTCATATCACTGCAGAGTCTGGGTCATTCTTGATATCTTAAGTCCAGATTTCAGCTAGTGTGGCATTACTATCTTCAGTGGCTTGTGCTGGAGAGTGGGAAGAATAGGTTCAGACTTGCATGTGCAGAATGCATTTCATCTGCTCTTATAACATGGGAAAGAAAAATGTGTCTTGTGTTCCTAGTTCTTACCAAATCCTCTGTATTGAGAATCTGCTATTAAGTATCTGAGAGCTCTATTAACATCTCCTATTTCCAACATCCTCCTCTTCCATTAGATTCTGGAATCCTTCCAATGCACCATAAATCACAACAGGGAATGAGTTAGGTTGTGGGTTACTGATCTAGGTGCATTGAATGTGATGAGGACCCTCAGCAAAGTTTCTACAGCATTTACAGTCAGGCCCCCAAAGACTCACTGATCTGTCTCTTCTGTTAAGTCTGTTGCTTTTGCCCTCTGGAAGTGTGATCAGGAAGCTGCGCCTGCACCACTGCTCAGATGTTGTAAGTCATGTATAACTGAGTCTCTGATCTGCTGTGCTTTACTGTATTGTAGAGGCAGTGCAGTTTCTCCTTCTACTGAAGATTTCTTCACCTTTCTGCTGTCTAGGTAAGCCCTGACTTGCTGTCACCACTGCGAACATGAAGAGGAAAAAAGCCTAAGGCACAGACAGAAACCTATCTTCTCTCTGGTCCATCTAAACAATTACAGGTCCAAAAGCAGATATTGAATGTGTTTCTGAGTCCAAATATTTAATTTAATAGTTAAATAGTTAGTAAGATATTATAATAGTAATACTATTACTATTATATTACTATTACAAATAATATAACTATAGTTAAATAGCTTTTTTCTTTGTATTATCTCTTTTAAACTAAATTCTGCTCAAAGCATTGTAACTGAGCTAGCTTCATGACAAGATTCTTTTTATACTCACTGACAAAATGAGTGTGATGCATATAACCCCAACTCCTGCACATTATTCCTCACTTTAATGAAGCTGTGATGATTTCTACTACCAGAGAGGCTGTGCCTTAATACTTAAGGTGGAATCCTGATGCTGTTGAGGACAAATGGAAGTTCTACCACTGATTCAAGCTGGGCTAGGAGCTTACCCTTAAAAGAGAGATTTTTAGAACGGTATCCAGGAGAAATAATAGATCAAAAATCTGAGCAAATTTTAAAATTTATCAGTTTATGAAAAATACCTGATTATGTGGTTGTCAGTGATTATCTGAATGGTGAGAGCATTGACTGGGGATTGAAGACCAATGAGGCCTTTTTCTTGCCTGTTTGATGGAAGAGAGAAGTTTTGTGTTCACAAAACTACTAAAGTAAGAGTTTTAGTCAATATGTTTTCACTAAAATGCTACAGCATAGATTGCCACTCTGCTGTGCCTGAGAAAGGCCAGATGTTGTAATGACATGGAGAATTAAATATTGATAGCACAACACAGAACAAACTTCTAATTTCATCTGCTCTGGTACAACTGTACAGAAGCACTTCACAGCAACCCTGAGTGGCCCTTTTTGTTCCTCTTCAGCTGGTTTATATGCATTGCACTGTGCTGTGTGTTTTTACAGCACTGTGCAGGTGCTTGGAGTTCAAAAGCCTGAGCTGATGTTTGGCTCATGCTGCTCCCCCTGTCTTACACATAACTGACAGAAGCAACCTCTGTACTGGGCTCTGTCACTGAGGCTAGCTTGCCTACATCAGTCTTCATCGACACAGTTCTACTGTCCTGCCCACTAAAATAAGGTAGCCTCATGCAAATTGCCTTTTGGTGCTGAAGTCTGGCCTGGGCTAGCTCTTGAAATACAGCCAGGAGCTGCTTCAGATAGCACTGGTTGGCTTAAGCCAAACGATGCTAATAGGTCTCAGTCTCTGGTGGCACAGGCCATTGTGTTCTGGTACCCAGGAACATTCCCAAAACTGCAACATATTTACTAGTATTGATGGATCCCAAGCTGGTACAGAATTCACCTTGATAAATGTACATTAAAAATATTTAAAGACATTTTAAAGCTTTTGAATGTGTCAACAAATGTAGTTTTTATTGCAGTAAAGATTCACAAGTGTAGCAGGAGTATCAAAATATGGTAGTGTTGAGACTATGCAGAAAGTAAAAACAGCAAGAGCTTTCCTGGCACTCCAGAACTCAAATGAGTATTGAAGCTTTCACCACCTGCTTTGTCCTGGAAGTGTGGTGCCTTTGTGGGAGGGGCTTTGAGTTCCTTTCCTACATGACAGGAAAAATAGGATGGGGAAGGAAGGATGTGTAATTTGGAAAGGACCTGCAGTACAAGTTAATTTTTTTTTTTCCTTAAAAGTATGAAACATTCAAAATTTCCACTTTCTGTTTTGGTTTTAAATGAGAATTGGGTTTTGTTATCCTAAAACTCTGTTAAACCAGGAAAACGTCTTCTGCCCATCTGTAGGCAAAGTATTGCAACAAACCTCTGACTACAACAGCCCCAACAGGCCAAGGGTGATCCTGCTGCCCACCAGAAGTCCTAGAAAAGACTTGGTCATGCAGAAAAGGTTGACTTCAATTTGAAAAAAAAAAAAGAAAATTTTTGCATGACTTCAGAAGTGGTGTAAAATAGCTGAATAAAGGCTCAAGGAGCTGTGACAGTAGTGAGGGAAGCTGGTGGACAGATCGCTGTATACAATAGTGCTATGAGATGTGAAATTGCTAAAATAGCCCCTGCCTGATGTAATCACCTTTCAAAGAATATTTGAGAGACATTTTGTCAGACAAATATAAACAAAGGCTATGTTTGAAATTCAAAACTTGTCCAAAGTAATTTTTCTTTCAAAGGCTGTTTCCCCTGCTTGTACTTGTTCTAGTGCTTTGAAAAGACATCTTTTTAGAAGACAAACTATTTTTAATTGTTTATTAAAAAAAAGACAAAAACAAAACAAATACCTTCTACAAAGCAGTGAGGAAAACCAAATGCTTCTTCCAACAGCTCCACTTTTCTAGAAGTGAGCACAATAAAAACTGCATAAAAGCAATCATTATCCAAGAACTTTTAGGAATGGCTGGCACTATTTCTAGAGCAGAAATCTCATGAGAATATAGAGAGAACAGTATGCCATGAGACCAATAATTTTTTTTGCCATTTACAAATAGTCTGTATCAGGACAATAACTTCAGATCTTATACTGACTTGTCATTCTATAACATTCAAGATTGCATTACAAAGTAGTAGCGTGATCCCTTAGCTGTCCCAGTGCAAGACTCCTTTTGGCTTCAAAGCCAGTGCTGTGTTCAAGCTGACATGGGGTCATGACCTTGACCCAAAGACAAATTATTCACTGTGGTCACTTCAACTCATGCTGAACAGGAACTACTGAAAGGAAAGGGAGCGAACTGTCTGATACTGTCTTTATTAGCTGTTGCTTAAGGCAGGAAATGAGAACAACCCACCTCATTTCACAATTAAAATAGTGTTGGGAATTGAATTAGGGAGGGCATAAGTCAGTAGCACTGAGATAAGGTCCTAAATACAGTTACATCTGCGGTATCTCAGGCTTCCTCTGATATCACAAATCATTCCCTCCTCCATTTTGCATCTTGAACACTGAAGTTCATGAACAGCAGGAACAGTGACGTGGTTTCTCATTGCTTTGTGTCTGGCTGCTGCCTCTGAGCCATGACAAAGAGTTTCTCTGCTGTAGATGGCTTTTGTATCTGCTTTCCTCCTCAGTCGATTCTCTCTTGCCCAATCAGATGGTTTGTCTTGCAGCTTTTCTTAAGGCAGGTCACAGCAGGGAAGTGCTGACAGGACTGCCCCCCTCTGCCTGTGTCCCGACTGCTCACTCCTTACAGGGGCTCACTGATTCAGGTCTCTGGTGTAACTTTTAAACCATAGCATGTTTCAACCATCAGCTACAAGTTTTTAGAAGGAGTTGCAAATGTATTGTGACTATGTATGATTTGATTTATAGGAAACTAGAGGAAAAAAAATCTTTGGTGGTGTTCACAGGCATTGGTGGAAATTATGTTAAAAGCAAACATGTTAGTTCATGGGTGCTAGCATAGTTTTTATTGGCTGCCCTGTTAATCACCAAGAGGTGATGACCAAAACAAATATATGCCATGGTATGTTGTACCATTTTGACACTTGGAGATTGAGAAAACGTAAAGGACTTGTTCTGTGGAGGCTTTTGGAAGGGCACACAGCCCAGATCTCCTCAGATGCTCTACTGTCTTGCTGGGAAATCCTTGATTGTACAAAACTGGGGAGTGGGGGGCTAACTTGTGAGCTACCAGTGGCCCCCACTGCCTTGTCTAAGAGAAAAGTCACTGCACTGCCACTGGAGAGTCTGATCCCACTGAACACGTCCACTCAGATGGCCAGCTGTAGCCTAGGCCTAATGCTTATGGACTTGGGGAAATGAGTTATGTGTATGTATCAGCCATGAATATAACAAAGAGAAATCCAGCCTGGCAGTTGCATAGCTACTTTCTGTGCCTGGTTTCACATGAAGCCTAACTCCTGTTCTGCTTCTTTATTAGCTGTTGCTTCTGATTTCCATAAAGGGATCAGAAAGCTTGTTTTAGCTTCAGTGAGCAAAGCGTCTTGGCAGAAATGAGGGAATTCTTAAGAGGGAGGGCTGCTACATTGTGCAGGTTACTTGGTTGTCTTAATCGAACATGTATCAATAAAAATAGACCTCCGACTTCCTCTCTCCTCTTCTTCCAAGCTGAGGAGGCCCGAGGGGCGGTGCGCGGGGCCGGGCTGGCCCCGGAGCTCCCCTCCCCTGTTTGCTTTGTGGGAGCGGGCGGGCGCTGGGAGTTCATTGGGGTTTTACTGTTGGAGCTTTCGGAAGCGGTGTAAATCTGTGTGCACAAGCTGCCGAGCAGGCCCATAAAAGCAGCACCATATAATCAAGGTGGAAATTGAGAAAGTGATTTATTTGGTTCTCTTCCTCGTCAGCACGCAGAGCCCCCCTCCGCCCGCCCGGCTCTGGCTTCTCCCGGCAGTACGGGGGCTGGGCCCGGCAGGGAGCGG
>NW_008598534.1:0-5372 GCF_000691845.1 Merops nubicus
CCAGGCTTTTAAATTACTCCAACAAAAGTCGTGAAAACGTCAAAAGAAAAAGAATACTCCTCTTTTTCTGGCTGATTTATCATGATTGAGATGCAAAAGGTTCCCTTTTAATAGAGGATTCAAACTATACTGAGATATGTTTCTGAAAATAATCCAAAGATAAACAAAGCTTTAAAAATACTTGGGAATTCTACAGAAATCCCCTTGGATACATAAAGATACCAGCTCAAAAATAGGTATTTTAACCAAGCCCTTAGAAAGCTGCAGAGGAAACTGGAGGCAAGTGGTTCCCTGTTTTGTGCCCCTGGGAAGGTGATCAGGTGAGGAGAGGGCAAGCAGCAAGCGTGGCTGTTCAGCAGACACACCCCAGGGAAGAGCAGCTTGATCGGATGGCAGCAGCAAGCTGACCCCTCTGTCTTACCTGGCAATCAGCAAGCTCCAGCTCTGCCATCTGCTGCGCTTTGGGGGCCTGGGCTTCTGCCCTCAGGGACACTTTAGTTTTGTCTAGCCATTGTTCCAGCTCAGCAACCTGGGCCTGGCACACCTGGAGGATGGTTTTGGGCTGGGGCCTGCTGCCATCCAGGGCTTCCCGGGAGCCTCCCACTGCCCCTGGGGAGCGCCGGGCGCTGCTGGGGACGGGAGGCGGCCGCTCGCTCTGAAGCAAAGCACAGGAGAGGAACGTGGTTACCCAGCTGGTTCTTTCTTCCCCTCCCCTTACTAGCTGGAAACGTTTACTTTTCAACTCACAGAGCGACGAAATCACTCTGCCACCGTGTTCCCAGATTTTAAAAAATTAAAAGAAAGAAAAAAAGAAAGAAGAAGAAGGGGAAAAGTAAAAGGAAGGGGAACTCAGCAGGGAGTCGATGTAGGATCTGGTGTAACAGGTTCCCAGGTAGCAATTTGCATCTGCCCAGGTACACCCGAGCACAGGAGAGGGATGACTCACCATCAGCCAGCTCTCCCCTGAGGAGAGATGTTTTTCTGTGGGAGTTAGGTGTGAAAGCAAGGCAGCTCGAAGCTGCAAAGCAAGCCACTGGACCACGCTTACTAGCTACTTGTGTGTGTTCAGTTCCAACAAACCAACATGCTTTACTTGAGCTCTGGGTCACACAGGAAAAAAAGGTGTATCTGAAAGTATGCCTGGAGTAATTGTTTAAGAAGCAATATTGCACACCTACATAACAAGGAGAAGTCTAAAGGGCTTGGAGATATCAGTGGTTGCTTGGAAGGCTGTACAGGTCTGCGTATACCCCTGCACATGCAAATACTGGTACTTAGCAAGTAAATCAAGCACAGCACCACAAGACCAAAACTACTTGTACACTCCCACAGCTCTACAACATCCGTTCAGGCAACTGCGATGGTCAGGGGTAGTTCACAAGCTCCATGTTCAAATGAGATTTGACAGAAAATCAGAGAGCAAAAATGCACTTTTTCAGCTATCAATGTCTTACTTAATCACTACTATCCTTGTTCATCTCTGATGTAGTATGAGACTGTACCACTAAAGTAAATCTGAGTGTATAGATCCCAGAACAGTCTAAATATGTCTGTTGAGCTATACTATGACTGAAGAAATACTTTATTTTAATTCAGTTTACTTCAACGTCCACCTGAAATTTTCATCTCTAGTTCTGTTTGGGTTTAGTTCATTCACATAAGTAACAAAACATGACAGGTGTACCACTGTGCACAACACCTTTTTGTCACACATGCATTATCCATGACCATTTAGTTTACACTTACAGCATGCTCTGTCCCTCCCTGGTGAGATGCTGTGACTGCAGTAAACTATCCCCTTCCTCTACAGAAACAGAAACTCAGATATAGAGTCAAATTAGTTACATAAAATAAACTGGTATTGTTTGCACAGGTGTTCTCACACATGTCATGTGCTAATGTGCCAAGACTGAGACCATGGAGGCACCACAAAGTGGATGGTCAGTTGACAAATACAATAGTGTGGGTTGGAAGGGAGATTCTAGGATAGTCATCTAGTCCAACCCCCCTGCAAGAAGCAGGGACGTCTTCAACTAGAGCAGGTTGCTCAGAGCCCCATCCAACCTGACCTTGAGTATTTCCAGGAATGGGGCATCTACCAGCCCTCTGGGTACCCTAGGACAGTGTTTCACCACCCTGAGGGACTTCACTTGACTGCCATTATTTTTCAAATACTGAAGAGAGCAGCTTGGCAACTACATCAGCCAACTTCCTCAGGATACTGGGATGCATCTGGTCAGGTGACACAGACACATGTATGTTCAGGTTCCTCATGTGCTCATGAAGCTGATCTTCTCTTACAGTGGCAAGGACTTCACTCTCCCGGTCCCCATCTTGCTTCACCCATCCGTTGACTTCGGAGGTGTGAGGAGAGAGAGGTTGCCAGTGAAGACTGAGGGTAAAAGCTTGTTGAGTACCTCAGCCTTCTCCTCATTTACTGTTACCAATTTGCCAGTCATGTTCATCATGGGGAGTATACTTTCTCTGACCTTCCCTTTCTGGCTGATATACCCGTAGAAGCACCACTTATTATTCTTCACATCCCTTGCCAAGTTCAGCTTGAGCCATGCCTTAGCCTTCCTGACCCCATCCCTACACAACTGGGCACTGTCCCTACACTCTTCCCAGGATACCTGTTCCTGCTTCCACTGCTTGTGCAGGTCCTTCTTGCCCTTCAGTTGGACCAGCACGTCCTGACTCAGTCATGCCCACCTCTTGCCTTCCTTGACCAGTGTATTACACCTGAGGATCAAGAGCTGTTGCGCTCTGTGGAAAGCATCCCTAAAGCTCTGCCAGCTCTGCTCTGCTCCCTTGTTCCTGAAGGCCATTTCCCAGGGGATTCTATTGACTTATTCCTTGGAGAGGTGGAATTTTGCTGCATGCATTGGTGTAGAGGCACTTCAGCTGGGTTGTCATCTGTGTCACTTTCTTAGAGGATCTTCCCTTAATTCCTTTGAGGTGTTTCCAGGGTGTTTCCCTGTTAGCTCCTATTAACTCAGGAGCCCCTGGCTTATCTCTGTAAGACTTCAAGTGTGCTCCAGTGTACCCAGCACATCTCAGAGCAAGAGGTTGAGGGCCCTTCCTAGGACCCCATCTTCTCTAACCTTGGTCTGTCATCCCACAACTTGTCACAGGCAAACCTGATACTATCCCCCCTACACCTTCAAGCCTAGTTTAAAGTCCTGTCAACAAGTCCCACAAGTTCCTGAGCAAAGACCCTCTTCTCACTTTGAGAAAAATTCTGTCTTCTTCCATGTTCTAAAACCAGCAAGAGCTGAGGCTGCTCAGCCAGGAGTCTGCTACTGCTGATATTCCTGGAGCATTCATGTCTGTCTTCATACCTGCTTTGTATATCACTTCTAGGCTGCTGCTCACTCCCCTCTTAGCCCATACATGCCTTCCAAAAAGCAGCAGCATATCAGTGTATCAATCTCCTTAATCTCTCCTTCAGCTGCCATTTAAAAATCCCATAGCTGATGTGTGTTTACATCACTCAAACCCCTCCTCTCATGCCTGTATGAATGCCAGCATCTTACTTCCTGAAAACACTTTGTTTTGTTCCCTAGTAAACTGCACTTTCAAGGATCAAATCAAAATGTATTTATTGTCACTCAAAGCAGCAATCTGAAGAGGCCCACAAAAGGCTGTAGGTATCCTACCATATCATAAAGGCTGCAACAAACTCCAGTAGCACAACCATAACAAAACACTGGGCCTGCTAGGTAGGTTAGACAATGAGCTCAGAAGGTCACCTGCTTCAGCCTACTTCAGGCCTTCAAACTCACCATAGCCTGACTGCCATCCCCTGTGCCAGGGTCTTCAGTGGTCTGCAAAGTCTGCATACATGTTTCCTCACTATGCTTACTGTGTGATTCCATTATCTCATCAGCATCCTGGAGAGAGAGAGGCAACAGTGAAAGTATTTGTATCATTATTAGTGTAGATGTGTAGTAGTGTCAGTGTGTATAAGCACAGATGTTGCACTTAAGGACCTGGTTTAGTGGTGGACTTGGCAGTGTTAGGTTTAAGGTTGGACTCAACGATATTAAACATCTTTTCCAGCCTAAATGATTCTATGATTATTGCTTCGTCATGCTAGAGAAGGTTCAAAGGGCAGCAGGGACTCAGTCTATAGTGGTCTTGGCCCAAGAGTACTCACAAAAAGAACTTCTCTTATGCCTGTAATATTGATATACAGAAACAAACAATTGCAGATATAACATTATCGAGATCCAATGAAGAACAGAGCAGAATGCCACCAAAATTATAGCAAATTGGGTGCCCCAGATGCTGTTCTTCTCATGTACAAAGAGAACCTCTTCCACAAATCATCCCCCAACAAAATGCACATTTTACAGCCTTTCCAGGAATGAGTGAAACAATTTGCTGCTACCAAATGTGTATTTATATATTTTGGGGTTTTGTCAGGCTAGAAGAAAATCATATGGAATCATAGGATCATTTAGGTTGGAAAAGACCATTAAGGTCCTTGAACCCAACCAATACATGCAACATGGAAAGAGATTTTAAATGGCAAAATTTATTGTGATATGGAAGATGGAGGATCTGAATAAGGCCATTATGTCCCACATTTCTGCAGTTCTCTTGCTTTGCAGACTTCAGCAATACCTAGGACTTGTGCAAATCTTCTCCACAAAGATAAGTTCCCATCCCCGTGGAGATAAACCTGAGTGCATTACCTCAATGATGCTGTCTGACAAAGTACCAGAAGACCAGGAGGTTGCACTGTCTTCCTTGTGCTTTCCATCATCTCCTTCTGAAGGCCAAAGGCTTGCATCTTTCTCTGTGACTGTACTTCCCTTTGAAAGCAGTAACAGCCCAGCATTAGCTTATGAACAGGAAGCTCAGAGATTCCTTCAGGCAATGTAAATTACTGCAAACTTCTAGTACAAATTTGCTGTTTCTGCCTTGTTTATTTATCTTCATTGTGTTTCCTAAATGCCACACCTTCTCTGGCTCTATAGCTCTAAGGCAAGATGAATGGCAGCTGGATGACACTGATAAGTTTTCCCTAGAGGCCTTTGAGTACCCTCATTTTTTCACACTAGCAAAAAGGCTAATTAATATCCATAGCAAGGACCTCGGAGAAATGGAGATTCTTCAAAACTATGTTGAGGCTACAGTCACTCTCAGGAGATGCATGTGACACCAGCTGGTCACTACCAACCTAGGTCCCCTGTGAACTGCTGTGCAAGCAGGTAGCTAGGCTACAAATTTACCAGCACTTCTGCCCATTTCTGATTTCATCTGAATACATCTCATTTAGTTCCTAGGGTGCAGGGAAGCATGCAGAAAGTTTAATGGATTTTTTTTCCAAAAGCTACTAACTTTATCATGAAACTTTAGTCCCA
>NW_008598535.1:0-22957 GCF_000691845.1 Merops nubicus
CTATGATTCTATGATTCTATTCTATAAGTGTTTCACTTCCCTAGCAATAACACAAAAGGCAACTACTTCCAGAAACTACATCAAACAAATCAGCATTTCCCAGTGCCTGGGAACTGTAATTATTTAAAGTGGTGGTAGCTGCTTGGCACTTTGGAAAGCCAAGCAACTGAGCTGCATAGTTCCACAAGGGGGTTAACAGCTTTGGTCTGGGAGTTATGATTCCCTAGAAGTTATCACTGTGATTTTTTTTGTGCAGGGATAATAAATCCAAGCTCTGATAGGGAGCTCACATTTAAAAATAAAGTCACTGATCTCTATTCGGCATGCAGCAGAGATGTGGTGAGCATGATGAGAACAGGAGAGAAGATCAGTCACCAGAAAAAATTGAGTACAGGAAACAGGTGATAGCTTTAGTATAATGAATTCCCCATCTTAAAATTTAAGGCTATTACTTAGAGACAGACATAGGTCTAAATGGTATGATTTAGATACTC
The DNA here is from genome assembly GCF_000691845.1 of Merops nubicus. NCBI lineage: Eukaryota > Metazoa > Chordata > Aves > Coraciiformes > Meropidae > Merops > Merops nubicus. The sequence goes on from NW_008598535.1 coordinate 495, forward strand.
TATTTAATTCAGCATTAAGAGTTTGGGGATATCCAGGTCCTGCCACAACTTTGAGAACATCAGCTCCAAACAGCGCTTGATCAGGGGATCAGCACATTACCTCCACCAGCTTCACCCCTGAACTCAAACTCTGCTAGTTACCTCCCTTCCACACCACCCCTCTCACCACCTCCCTCACTTCTCTTTGAAACTATAAATGTTCACACTTTTCTGGGTGCAGAAAACATCTACAGAATGCTCTTGCTGACTGGTGACAGAGCGATAACACAGCCACTGGAATGGCAGTGAACCACAGATTTTACTCATGCATGTACTTGTGAGCATATGTGTAAATAAACAGATCAAGAGTACAGGTTTCCATTCTGCAACAAGTAGCTACAGAGGACAACAATCTCTTACTCTAGCTAGCAAACCAGGAAAAGGCTCAATCTGCATTGCTGCACAAATCTCCACCATCTCAAAGCTCAGGGTCGGTCTCTCAGCCCGCCCCTGGTATCTTCTGCTGCTGACTGACCTTTGCCTGTAGGTGGGAGATCATGCAAGACGTTTACCTGGTTACCCAGTCAGACCCCAAGAGACAGTATAATGTATTTCCCCACAATGACAATTCTCCAGATGGCTTGGATGCCATTGAGTCCCAGGCATCACAGCATACGAGCGACCAGCAGCTCCCTGGTTTAGTAGATGACCACTACAACCCAAGAACAGGCCCCTCTTCACAGATTTCATTTCTCTATGCTCAAGTGCGTCCCTCCTCTTTCCAGAGCTCCTCAGCCATCAATCAGATGGCATAGCACCAAAGGATGCTGATACCAGCATCTCTCATTGGATAAATGGAGTTCCATCTAGATCTGAGATAAAATGAATCAGCCTTAGGTGAGGAAAATTATATAATATCAGTCTGTGGTCACAACAACCCCCAGGGTGACTGGATGTACCTTCATATAGGGCAAGACAAACCATGCCTTTTTTGTCAAGTGGCAGCACTGTGCCTTTCCTCCATCTAATTACATGCACTCCTAGATGATCAATACTGTTACATAATGACTTAACTACTGCTGTAATATAAATACTGGATTATAAGAGCAATACCCAAAGAACCAGTGGAAAAACTGGAGACTTTTTAAGGGTGACCATTGTAGAAGTTAAAAAAAAAAGCACACATTTTGCATACAAAAAGAGTACTCTAATTTATTTGAAAGCCTAATTCTTATCTACTTCACAGTAAAAAAGTGAGCCTCATAAAGACAAAATTCTCCGCTTTCTGTTTCAACATTTTCAGCATGTAGAGACGCATATTCTGGAGGTTTCTATATTTGATGATCTTTTTTCCATTCAAAGTTTCTAATTAGTACTATGCCCTATTCTGTGAGTTTTATTTTCAGCACTAGAGCCAGCACACAACACCCAGAATGCCTCTCCTTCAACCGGATAAAAATATGTACATCCACATTCATTCTGTAGCAACAGATCCTTTTTTAACTCCTTGGTGAGCGCTTGGAGCTGGGCTGACTGAACACCAGGAACTCAGAATGTTTTCTGTGTCACATCTTCATTCATCCTCTCCCATTTTATAACGGAAATACTTTCAACTAGTGCCACAATAGCACCTCCAGTACTTTGCCAGCCTGAGGATGAGGGACGATGCTCAGTCATTCAACTTCCCACTTTTACACTCTAGAGAAAACTTCTAGAAACTTAGAACTACCCGAAATGGAGAAGCAACCAACTTGCAAAACCATACGAATTTGAAGAGATCCACGCTGATTTCTTCCAATCCTTCCTTTTCCTTACTGAATTTTAACCTCCAAGACCACAGCAACACTCCTGCTCTCGGCAGCAGTGCGTGACCACGTAGGCCTGGGGATGGCTACAGCTTGCCATGTGCACAGCCTCCTCCCAGACACACCTGATGTGCAGCTCTGGTTCCACCCACAGTCTGCAATGACTGTTCCCAGTATAGATCACAGAGATGACCAGGCAAGTAGTACAGCTCGTTGGAATTTCCATACCCCATATAGCCAGCTAAGATGGGCTCCAACAGCTTTGACCCACACCCCGTCGCTCAGCTTTGTGAGCCCATTGAGGATTTAAGATATTTTCCTGAATCCTAAAAATCTGAATTTTTAGGATTCTCAACAGGTGGTTTTGGTGTTTTTTTTTTCATTCATTTGCATTCAACATTAACAAAGGAAAAGCTGAAAGTACAAAAAAAAAAAACAACTTAAGGGTGGGAGAAGCTGGAGGGAGGTGTAATAAAATGAAGTCAAATGAAAATAAAACAAAAGAGGAACATGGTACATTGCAGGAAAATCAAAAGACAAAATAAAAGATTAAGGAGCGCAGGTAAAGATAAAATTCAAAAAAAATGCTTAAATGTTGATTCTCTGAAACACCCTACTGTTTTTGTTTCATGCAGTATTTTGATGCTAGCATCTAATTATTCTTTGCAGTGTTTTATCTTCCCCATTATAGTATCACCAGATTTTTTTTTATTGGCACTTTCCTTATTAATGATTACAACACCTACGCTTAAGGAGCTAAATGAGTTCTCTCTTTTCCTGAGCCGAAGGGAGGGGGGTCAGCAGAGAAATGAGAATTATTCTGTTGTATGCAGACGTGCTATACTCAAAATTATTTTTGAGCATTGAAGTAGCTCCTACAGTTTGCTGAGGCAAATGAAAGATTCCTCCTCATTCCTAACAGCGACTCTGGAAAGGTAAGGAGACATCCTTCCACTCTTCATTCAGCCGTAAGAGGAACGGAGCCAACCTTTCAGCTTCAGTCTGAAAGTACTAACAGTGTCCTTTTAAATAACTATTCTTAATGAAACTCAAGTTTTCTTTCCAGAATCATAGAGCACCAGCAGCTGGGCATGGTGGTACTCACCGGGCACTGCTGCTCGCTGAGGAGCTCTGGCTGCTTTCAGTGCCAGTGGGCCCACGATGCCCGCTGGGGAAATTAAACCGTGCTGGAGCTGGGGACAGGACAGGGGGGCTCTTGCCCCTTCAGTGCTACCCACCTGGCTCCTGCAGGGAGAGCTGCCCTCCCCAGGGAGCACCCAGCCCAACTGCAGCCAGACCTTTACCACAGCCACACCACCCCAAGGGCAGGTGAAAGGCTTCTGAGGGTGGTTGTATAACCACAGGAAACGTGGGCTGAAAATAAAGCAAGGAAAGTCCAAAGAGTTGGGGAAAGGAAAAAAAAAAAAAGGGGAAAAAAAAAGATATATTTATATATTTACTGTTTACACATCAGGCAGAAAAAGCAGTCCAGGGTGCAAATAACTGCAAATAAACTTTTGTCAAGAGCCAGAAATTTTCACACCTATGCAAAGTTGGCAACCTGCCTCAAGCTTACCATAATTTTTGCTATACTTCTTTCTTTTTTTCTCTTCCAGACTCCAAAATATGTCTGCTGTGCTCCTCACACAAGGAACAAGTTACATTAATATATTGGTTTTGACTGTGGTTTTCATATATTTTGGTTTCTCAGGTACTACAGAGGCTTTAGTAAGTAATTAAAAATTAATAAAGACCTGTATAAGTATCATTCTAAATAACTGCTTAGTAAGTCATTATGCATTTATACTAAATAAATCAAATTAACACAATAGAAGTTTGATGGCAAAGCACTAGAACTATTATGTTAGAGAAGGAGACAGACAGACAGCCTTTGGGGGAGACAAAAGCTAAAGCTTTCTTAACATAGAAAATGTTCCATGAATAGGGTTAAATACTTAATGGTTGCTAGCAAAAGATAAGACAAATATTCTTTGTTAATATTTATAGAATCCCATCAGGAACTCTTTTGTCCTAGCATTGTTTCCAAAATTCAATCCCCTAGTTATATCCATCATTTTTCATGTGATTAAAGGAATCTAAATTTGCTGCCTTGTCTTGTAAAAGAGTAAAAAGTTAGATCTGTATTATTAAAGCCTCTTGGTTGGAGCAGCAAATGTAATATTGATGGTCTATGGTATAGAAGTCTAAAAACCCGACTGATCACACACACTTGACGTATAAAATGCATTCACAGGATTCACAATATTATTGCTAAGAAGTTGAGATCTAGCTAAAAAAAGAGACAACTGTGTTATTTTGAAAAGAGAAAAATAAAATATTTCAAACTGATAAAAGGCAAGAAATAAAAGGCTGGAACCACAAGGGAAAAAAAAGCCAGAGGCTTTGATGATAGGCAAGTGATGCTCAACACTTTGGTTGCTGTCTCAAGTGCCCCACACCCCCTGGGGCAGGGGACCTTTTTCTGCAGGAGGGTACCCTTAAAAAGAGGGAGCCATGGGGGTAGCCTTGGCCATCAGAGGTGTCCTGGCCAAGACAGGCATGTGGTCAGGGAACCTGCAGCAGGATGGCCAGCCATGTAACTTCCTCGTTAGCCATCAGACGGGCTGGATATGTGATGGAGGATGTGAGGGATCTGTGTCTGCAGGGAGGGTGGGGAGAGCCCTGCACGATTCAGGCACCTCCAGGGAGGTCCCACCAGGCTGCCAGTGCCAGCTCTACACGTGGTCATGGCAGCATCGCCCAAAGGGCCAAACCAAGACCTTTAGAAAACCAAGACTCAATGCTGAATTTTTCTCAGCCTACTAAGAAGTTGTCTGATTTTTTTTTAATAAAACAGGCAAAAGCCACATCCTCATTGATCCTTTTTTTTTTTTTTTTTTTAGCCAGAACTTATTAACAGCTTTAGAAAAATAGATAATTATTGCAGTTAATTTCAGCAAAACAGTTCAAACTCATCAGGGCTGCACAAGTATAATTTACTACTCCTTCTGACTTATTGTTTTGACTAGATGTAGATTGATGATTAAAGTGATAAACAGTAACATTTTTATAAAATGGCTGACTCTGCCAATGGCAACTGAATAAGAAACATGCTGAAATAGCTGTGCTGTTATTGTGATTGTACTCAAGGCTGTCAACAAAGAATATAAGTATTTGACAAGGTGTTATCTAATTGTGTTTTTAAAAGCCACGATACGTACATCTTTTAATGTGTCACTTTAAGCTGCAAGAGAATTTCTTTTATTAAAAAGTACAAAGGAAAAATGAATGCTTTGCATTTTCTTGTTTCTTTTTCCCAAGCTCTGCCCTTTTGCCGTCATTCGACAGAATATATTTGCTCTTTAGTCAAATTGGCTTTTATTTAAATGGTAGCCCAAAATAGCACAGCAACATTAGGTGTATAAGAAGAAAGAACAGTGTGTCCCACAGACAATTTTTACCTCAGCCCTGGTGGGAATTAACTGATCGAAACATAAGGCTAAGAATAAAACCCTTTTGACGTTCTGAGTTAGTGAAACAGCATTTTGGAGCAAGGAAAAGGTTTGTGGCTTTGAATTTTTTTTTAAGAGAGATCACCAGAAAAAGTGTTATAGCCTTTGGAGCTACCTGTATTCCTTTCATGGGTCTTCATGCTACATACAGGCATCTTTACATCCAAAATATAGTTATCCTCAAAAAGGCCCTGGGGAAGAATTATCAGCCTTGCTGACTCCAGAGCTGCAGACTGGAGTCTTCTCCTCCAGCCCACCTCAGCCCACTGACCCTTTCTCTGCCTTTCTTTTGCAGAGAAAATGTGGAGATCACACAGGGAGAAGGGGTTTGCTCATGAATTAGAGAAAGATGCAATGTCTGGGCTGGGCAAAGGAGCACAGGCTGGGGGGAGCACTGGGGCTCTGCCCCTCCCCTGTGGAGAGTGAGAGCTGCCCAGCAAGGAGGGAGTTAAAATGGATCACAGAGGGAATTAAAGATGCTACAACAAAACCTCAGGGAGTTCTTACTTCTGTGTTCTTACCTTCTAGGATGAAAACAGCATTGTGAAATGCAAAGCATGGATAGAGACAGAGAATTAACTGTGTGGAAACTCTCCTACTTAACAGGAATTTGAAACACGAGGAGGAGACAGTGCTGGCCGACCTCTGAGGATCATTCTGGGCCTCCACAAGGCTCATTTCAGAGAGGCCGTGGGGAAGGTATAGCTGCAAAACTCCCTCCTTTTCAGCTAGGTAGGGACCTGGCAACTCCTGGAGGGAGACTTCACTCCTGGAGCCTTTCCATCAGTAAATGCTACTGCAATGCTCTGAGAACACCGGTATTGTGCTGGCAACAGCAATATGCTGCCAGACCAAGGAGGTGCCAGACCAAGGAGGTGCCAGACCAAGGAGGTGGGCCCTGCTGACCTGGGAAGTCCCAATGGCCCTGCAATGCCATTGCTTGAAAATGAGAAAAGTTGGTCGAGAAAGCAAATAACTCAAGTCAAAACTCTTATCTTCACCAGAACCCAGAAACAGAGTTAGGTTTCTCATTAGCATTTGCCTTAGTATTGTCTACATATGAAGGAAGGGAAACTATGAAAAGGAGGATCAAAGTGATGTGGCACTTGTTTAAAATCAGTTTATTTTAGTGTAAATAGTTGAGGGTCAGGTAGAGCAGCACACTAATGCAAAATGCAGGCTCCCAAATTGTGCTGAGATCTAACAATGTCATCGGCATGCGGATCCTAGCAGCATTGCTGAAATATAGAGGTCAGTTTGGTCTATTATGAGACAGCAACTTCTAATTTTTAATTCCAGTGATATTTTAAGCATGGGATAGAAGGTAAAGGGAAAAAAAAAAAAAGGAAAGAAATAACTCTTTCTAATGAAAGACACAGACAGCTACTATCCGACCTGATTCTGCAAGGTAAGGTGCTTTGTCCTCGTCCCAGCCTGAGCTGTACGTGTTTGTTTGTCTTTGAAGGCATATTCACCAAAAGTCATGAGGAAAGATCAGAGCCTCAGTTTCAGAGGTTATGAATATCTTTGATAACGTTTGATGGCCAAGGTTCATAGCACACCACAGATCATTCCTTGGCATTAATTTTAAAACTGCCTAAGTATTGAATTGCTCATTTTTTTTTCAGAGGGAATTGAATAAACACTCTAAAGATAATGATTGAGTGACCTCCAGGTTTTGTATTTAAAGATGCACAAAAAGAGAGACTAATGCTGGAAAACCCTACACATCCTTCTACGTAAAATTGGGAAGGTGCAGGTCACAGACCCCCCACAGCCACAGCAAAATGCACACAGAAAAATAACTGAATATGAAAAATAAATATAACTTATTGCTAAAGTAGGATTTCCTCTCTAAGTGGGGATCACAACCATCATAAGAACAACCTCTAGCTAATTCAAAAGTTTAAAAGTCAGAAAATTTCCAGTTCCTAATCCTGACCTTTATGCAAGTGAACCAGGAGCAAAAAAACCTTCATCTTTGAGAGCAGCGTGAGTAGCTGATGGACCAGGGCTTGTTGTCGAGTGCCCAGGCACCACCTGAAGCAGCCTCAGGGGTGATGGTGGTGCCCCGATGCTGGGGGGCTGAACAGCACTACTCATTGGAATGAAGGTGTTGAAACCCACACTACATTGTGGAGAAACTGAAGCAATGCTGACCCGTGGACACGCTGGTGGTTTCTAAGCAGTGGCTGGAGGTGAGTGCTCTGAAATGGTCTGAGGCAGAGCTTTCCTTCTTCTGCTCACACATAGAACTAAACATGAGACAACACATTCAGGGTCCTCTGAGTCCCTAAGGACAAGCAATGAGCCTGCTCCTGGAAAGGGCAAATCGTGTTCAATAATCCACAGGGGCCATGCAGCCACAATCCACTGTGTGCACACACACTAACAAAAAATGAAAACATAGACAAATCACTGTAAAAGAAAAATGTATGAGGAATAACTTATATTTTTACTTTTTCAATCATAAATGCTGGAAGTGATGTAGCACTAGCTACTACATGGGCCTGAATCTATTCTTCCCACCTGGATTCTCAAGCGTGCTCATCAAGAGGAAAAACAGTTCCCTGTGAGAGTTTAATTTTTAATAACATTTTGGCTTTAGTTCTCTTTCAGGTGCTGCTATGCCCTTTAGTAGCTGGCTTCAAATAAATTATACTACTATAAAATGTTTTACCACCCTTTACATGAGCTAGAACTAGGAGAAGTTACCTGAAGGCAAAGATAAAAAGGTAATATAATTAGTTAACTTAATCTGAAGCAGAACACCTGATTCATTTGGGGTGCAGTCCCAAGGAAAGATTCTAATAAGTTAATGCAGAGAGAGAGTTTTATATTCAAATGGACAAAATCCATGTGCTTGGAGTCAGACCCAGAATTATTTTTATCATCTTTTGTCTTTCCTTTTTCTTTCCATTTTTTTTTTTTTTCACAATGAATAGCCATAATTCAAAGGTGTTGCAGTTTGCCATGATTTACAACATGTAGCAAACTTTTTATGAATCTAGTGGGAATTTCAAAACTTCCTTGACTTTATATGCATTACAGAATGAACTCTGTGAATTTGGAGCTCTTTTGGAAGAGAATAAGGAAAAGATAGTCATAGGCTCCTGCATTAATTATGATATTTTTAGTTATTTAGCTAGATTTAGGAAAAATAAAGTCAACATACTGTGAATACATTCTCAAATCCCTAGCTTTGTGGTTTCTCAAACTGAGTCTCAGTGGAAGAGCTTCAAAAGCCACATAATTTCTATTACAGAAACAGCAGAACAAAGATTTGGGCTGTCTTTTGGAAATTCTCAATAACATCACTATATAGCAACATTATGGATGTCTAAAAAAAAAGAAATAACATGTTTACAAATGTGGCAGTGGGAAGAGAGTTCTTCACTGGATTTCAGTGTGCAAAGATCTGGCCAGTATCAGAGCAGTGTAACAGCTTCGAAACCTTCCTTATGCTGCAGCAGTGGGCTGAGGAGTAATGGCTAAGGAATCGTAGCCTTGTCTTTTGGTCATGCAGACAATTAATAAGCAGAGAGCAGACTATGCAGCCAGTGATTACACGAACAAAGGGGTTTCCTTTTGCATTATTTCTCAGGCCCTGGTACAATACGTTGGAGTTTTTAGCCAATTGCTCATTATCACACTCGTTTCCCGAGATCTTGTTTTAACTAAGACATTTTTAAAGTGCTTTGTTAGATTCTCTGCACACTTTTTTTAGTGAAGTTGGGAGGATTAGACACAAAGTATGATCTGGTGTCCTGTGATGAGGATATCTGAGGATCAGTCCCCAGTATTCTTTCATTTGAGACATTTCTGCTATTTTTAATAACTTAGCAGCTAGCAACAGTGAGATAGGGATGTTCTTTCCAAGTATCTACTCATGTGAGGGCAGTGAAACAATAAATTTACATTTAGGACTCTCGTGTTCTCATCCAGAAAATCCCAGAGGGAGGGAGATGATGTGCATGGGGCATTTGCACAGTGCTGGGCCCCCAGGCACTGAGGCTTCTTGAAGTACACCAGTACAGCTGCCAGTCCAGCTCCTGGCCATGGGATGGCACATCCCACCAAAATGAGCAACATTGACCTGGAGGGAAGGAGGACAGCAGGGAAATGAAGCTCTGCAGTCATCCAAGCTATCTTGTTGCTTCCCTCCTTTGGTCACTTTATTACAAAAATCCCTGTGAAGAGCAATGCTGTCCAAGTGTCAATGACAACCACCAACACTCAGTCAGTAATGTTCATGCTGAAGAGAAGAACAGATAAGGTTATAGATGGTCTGCCTGATCTGGGTGAGGACCAGGGTCTGGCAGTAACTGAAGTTACAGATCTGTGCAGGCCTGCTCCTCTCCTTTTGGAGGAAAAGCATTACTGTTTGGTGAGGCATGACAATCTCAGCATGGTCACCCTAGTAGCTCAACTACTATTTCCCAGGTTGAATTTCCCCACACAGAAACAACTTCTGTGACCAGAGAGACTCTTAAGCTGACCAGTCACCCCAGAAGATCTAGCACAGAGCAGTCACAGTACTGGAGTGAAAGCAAAGTCCATGTGCAGAGAGCCAGCCTAAACACATACTCCCAGGAGCACCAGTACTCATAAATAAAAAATAGTAAAAATAATAATAGATAATATTAATAAAGTGTCACTCATCCAAGGGTATAATGCAGACATGTCATCTCTTAGGGAAATAACATTACAATGCTTCGCTTATGTCTTCCAGAAATGTATTAAAAGGGATGAGGACCATATTGTGGAATATCCACCATATGCCATTCACCCTTTGTTCTGGCTTTTGTTTTTTTTGTTTCTTTTTTGTTAGGCTTGTTACAACTTTCTCTTGGAAGACTGCCAATTCTACAAGTATATACATTATCCCTTCTTTTGGCTTCTAGAGATTCAAGATAATCTCTTCATATGCAGTATGGGAAAAAGTGTCCAGTTGGGTAATACACAGTCACACTTCTGCTGCTCAGCCCTGGGAGTGTCTAATAACCCTTAATCCAGACTGGATTGTTTGTTTGTTTGTGGTTTTTTCCCTAAAAAAAGCCAAAAGCATTAGGACTGATAATTTGAACCTTGAGGCTCACGGACAACTCCCCTATTTTCATATTCATAGCAGGACTGTTCAGGGTTCTTATTTTGCATATATTAGTGGTGGGGTGTGATTTCTTTTTTTAGGAATTTTTTTTTTTCTCTTACTTTGGTAGCCTCAATATTTTCCTTTTATTACCAGCATATTTCTGATTTATTGCAATGTGGGGCCAGCAAATAAGATTGTCAAAATGAGTATGCGCTTGTTATAACCCACTCACAAAAAAATAAGAGAGATTTTAAAAGAAAACAAATTCAAGTCAGTTTTAATTTTGACACTGATTGATGTTGATATGTCTGACCAGTTTTATGTTGCAAAGATTTTAAACGATATCCTCCTCTGATCTTCAGTGCTGTAGTTATAAATACTTGATAGCATTTTCATAAAAGGATCTTTTTACAATATGCTTAATGAGAGCTTCTGCTTCAGCTATACAAGTAAAAAGAAGCCTAGCCTAACATGGTGATAGTCAGATACTCAATAGGTGGCATATACTCTCGAAAAAACCCTGACAAAAAAAAGTTGCAATTATACCTGTGCTTTTCACCATCACTTTACTGTATCAATTATTCATGTAGCATGTAACTGAAAAGTTTTATATTTAGCAATCATTTTAAAAATTCTCTAAACAGTAGCTCAACAGCAGATATGACCACAAAATGATCATTCATACCGTGACTGCTAGGATGAACCTGTCACAAACTGGGAAGAAAAAAAGTTGATTTTTTCTTGGCTTAAAAAAAACCAAAAAAAAAAACCAAAAAACCACAAAGTTATTTGTGATTATGCGACATTTGCTTTCCATTTCCACAGCCAGTTAGGGTTCACAAACATGAAAATCCATTACAGAATGGTACATAAAGTGTGACCGATTCTTGTTCAGTCAATTAGTGAGCGAAGTCTGAAGATGATGTTTATCTGATAATCTGCATCTTTAGTACAGACATCAGTAAAGATGGCATTAACAAAGGATTGGGTTTAACTTCCTGGTTCAACAAATGGCTCTTTGGCTGATTACAGGTTCACACAAAGCACCCAGCAGCCCATTTCCTGTTTGTAGCAAAATCAAGGACCATATATGGAAGAATGTAAGCGTGCAACAGAAAAGAAGTTAACATTAAAAATCACATTTTTAGACCTTTGTTTCTATTCATTAATCTTGTTATTAATGTAGGACTTTAAAAAAAAAAAAAAACAAAACACAACACTGTGTGGTCTCTTTTTTTGTACTAAGACACACTTATTAAATATGGACATATTATTCCTCTGAATACAATGCTATTTTTATTTTGCAAGATTTAGTTCAGTGACTCCCATATAGAAATTATCTCACACATCTGTATTCTGATTATGATATTTAGTACAAGGGTCATGAATAATAAAATTGCTAAATATGCTTATTGCCATCTATAAATAAAGGTTATCACATGAATGGTTTTGGTTTTGGAGTGTTGGAACAAGTAGGGTTAGTTGCAAGACAATAGTGCTTTAATTTTACTATGAAACTAAATACTTAAATTTATAAATATTCAAATGATTTCCAAGGTGCAGTGAGCCTAAATTAATACCTGCAAAATGAATGTGACAAGAAAACTGCAGACATTCCCATTCTCTTAGAAAGCTGACAGATCTACTAGCAACACGTCTATAAACATTAAAGTCCTACCAAGTGGGAGATCAGCACTTGCAGCATGACCCATTGTATTCAGTGGTAAAAGTCCAACATAATTCAGTGGGGGACAGAAAAGTGATTCTTCGTGACGACTATAGAGAATGTTCTTCAACTAATTCCAGTATTTTACCATCGGTATTTATCCACTGCTGTAACTGGGGGAAGGGAGGCTGGTTTCCAGTGGAAGTTGCACGGCTGCATGAAGCAGCCTGTCTGCAGCAGGAGCTCCCACACGTGCTGCCTGCACGGCCCCACAGCCCCCTTCCATGTGAATGTGCTTTTAAAAGGACTCCCCTTGAACAGATAGGTGCTGTGCTATGGACACCCATAAAAGGCATCACACATGGTAAGGCACAAAAAGCCTGCTAGAGTTGAAAAAGAAAATACAGATCAATTATTTTAGGCCAAACCAGTCTTACTGAGATGTTGTAGCTGCCAAAGAACAAGAGGAGAAACAATCTGTTTCCTACCCGACTTCTCCGGCCTCCCTAATGCGATCTCATGAGTTGGAAATAACATCCAGCCCATAATGGTTCCATGGGCTTTGCACAAACATTATCATTTCAGACCGAATTATTTGTACTTTCTGCAGACTTTGTAGAGATGATGCAAAATAGTTTAACAGGTGAAAAATGCTGTTCAGTTTTGTAAGTTTTTATGAAGTTTCTACAGACTGGTTCTTAGGAGAGGTGGACAGATACAAGGGTAAGTTCTCTACAGCTTTAAAATCTTTTCTAGAAAAGAATCTCTACTCATACATTTTCTTAAGCTTTTGTATAGGGTCTTGCAGTGGCGAGTGCATGATTCTCACACATTTCTATGCATGAAGGGGGGGATCAGGCACCTGGTTGAGGAGTGTGCTGCCAAGCCCAGCAGCTCGTTGGGCAGTGAGAGGAGCAGCGGCCCCGGCCCCGCAGAGCTGTGGGGTTCACCACCAGCCACACGCTGCTGCTGGGAGAGGAACTTGCCCAGCCAGCATCAGTGTCCCCTGTAACTCAGCTACATGCGTGGATGCTAACCCTGCTGATGGAGAGGGTGCAGCACAGTCAGGAGAGGAACAATGTTTGTTTTGATCAGTTTGATAATTCATTTAAAAGTATTGTAGCAGAGCCATGGAGACAGAAAGCCATGCCATTGTTACAAGCTGGCACCGTCTCGTTATGTGAAGTAATTGAAACCTGTGGGAACAATATATGATTTAAAGCAGACAGTGAGGTTCTTTTCTTAAACAACAATAACATTGCTTTTTCTATGATCCTGATCTCGCTCATGGGAGTCAACTCCGCTAAGCAAGGAGTTAGTGAAATTTTTAGTTGCTGCTTTTTAATGCCTGATAATGACTTTCCAGGAAGATCATAGAACTAGGTCCTCTTTAATAAGACTTCTTCAGTGGGGTGTTTATGAATTGCATTTCTACACACACAGAGGTGGGTTTTCCAAGTGCTCCATGTGTGTTTAAGAGCTCAACTGACAGTAAAAGATGTGCACTGAATTACACTGCAGGGTGGCTGCACGTTCCTTTAGTGGTCCTGACATTTGCTGGGCTAGAAGAATATCAAAAACACTGCTCTCTGCTTTGCAATAGGTTTATGTCCTAAGAGCAAAACATCAAATAACAGTAGAAAAACTCCAAGTGCATTTTAGTATTATACACTGCAGAGGTGCTCAATAGGTACCGAAGAATTTCTCTGCCATAATTAAGAGATTTGGAAACCAGATGAACATATGACAACCGATCTTGATTTACTTGGAAAAATGAGTCATATCACTTATTATTAACTATTAAAGTAATTTAAACCCTTTTGAGAATAGATCTGGCGCTGCAATGCTTTGAAGGTTTGATATGTCTTGTAATCCATAGATTATTAAAGTTAATTTCTCTGCTGAGATCCTACTTTCAGTAAAAAATGCATGCACACTAAAATGGTGGTGTTGGTTTTTTTTTGTTGTTTGTCTCTCTCTTTTTTATAACAAAGATGTACTTTAATTGGCTTTCTATTTATACTGCACTCAATAAAGGTATGGAGGCTGCAAGTGGGAGAAACCTTCCACAGCTCTGGCTTGCAAAGCACACAGAAAAGCACACCATTCATCCACAAGTACACCCAAACCTTTCATTTGAGTTGGGTTGTGCTTGTGGGTGCATGGCGTTCTTTTCTCTCTATTTGTTCTCCATGTATAATTTAGACTACATTTTGCTTTAGAGACCCTTAGCGGATAAGGAAAAGAAGGCAATAACAATATGTTGATTTATATCACCGTGAAACATTTTTCCCCCATACTTCAAAGTAATTTTAATTGAATTTAATCCTCTTGACTTTCATTTACTTATAAATGAGTTTTAGTTGTAATGTTAGAATGAAACAGACTTTAGCAGTTAACAGTTTTTTAGTGTTTTTGATTATAGATTATTATATAATGTTTCTTAGGCTAGAAAATACTGAATGCTAAATACTGTCCTATATTAGATCATTTTAAAATATTCCACTCTTCTACAAGTAGGAGAGAGGCATACAAATTTAGGTGAAAATATGGTTCATTTTAGAAGGTAAAAATGTTTGAAGAAATGATTCTGAGTACTGCAAATCATTTACCAGCCTATGTCCATGATGAGGAATATATCTAAGCAGAAAATTGAAAAAAAACAAAAACCAAAAAAACAAACAAACAAGAATATCTTCCAAAGGAACTATGCCATGTATAATCCCATCAGTTGTATGCACGCATTTATCATATTTTAGCTCTTCATTCATAGATCATAGGACACTAAGAGCCCAATTCATTAAAAATTGAATACTCTATTTAAGCTGGATGTTCTTATACTTGGAGAAAAAGCATGAAACCTTTTTTTTTTTTTTTTCTCTGAAAAGTCACATTTTTTTGCCATTCAATAAACCTTTGTTTCTCTCTGCTTCTAACTGGACAGCACTCCTCAGTTAATTGCTACACAAATTTAGAGCTTCATAATTGAATGTACAAAGGAAAATTCAACTGAAAAAAATGTCTGCTATGTTCTCTGAGGATCACAGAATAATTCCCACCTGCCTTTAACATGCACACACGTGTACTCCCTCCTGCTCTAGTGCACCACAGCTGCCCCAGCTTTAAAACTCAGTTTAGCAGTTGTGTCGTAGTTGAACTCTCCTTGAAGCCTATCAGGCAACTCCCCTCATCAGTTCCATTACATCAACATTAGTGGGTGCCATGCTTGCAGTTCCTACAGGATTTTCCTGTCCTTCTTCATGCAAATCTCTCCTGCACATCTAGATCACTCATTAGAAAGCACATTGGCTCACAGAACCACTTCCAAGTCCCAGGCAGCCGTGACACAGCCTGGTCCTCTCAGCAGCCTGGACTTTGAAGACAGCACTTTGAAACGAGAAGTTTAGAAGCACCAGATGATCTAGGCTGCTAATGAATGAGATCATCATAATGAGGATCTAGTCTGCTAATGAATAAGATGGGAGTATGGGATGGGCAGGAGCAGCCAACAAGCAGTTTCTGGTTTTCTGAAGGGATGGGGAAGACTCTGAAGCACTTAGGAATAAACTCTGCTGGTCTCTGGCAGAAACATGGTCAGATGTCTTGTGTACAACCAACACAGTACCTGTCATTTCAAAATATGCCTGCATACCCTAAGGATCTGAGTTACCAATATTTAGATTTATGCCTTACATAGTTACAAACCTAATTTTGGTATTAGCTTTCAGGATAGTATGTCTATATTTGCATTGCTTACTGGGCTCTGCTGCCACTCATACCACTACATGCCCGCCTAAATTTGGAACATGTACACAGACCTGTCTTCTCCACTGAGGCCAAGAGGTGTCTTCCCTCTATAATATGTGATGCAAAAAAAATACCCTTACATGACACAGCTAGGAAAGAGCAAGTCATCCCTCTCCCAAAACGTGCACATGGCTTACATACCAACTATTTGTTTTTTTCTGATGCATAAATCACTTATGCATTAAGTTGTTATTGAAATGTATTTATGCTCATCAAGACAAATCTCCATTCATAACACCTGAAACTTTTCTGCCTGTTAGAGAATTTCTGAAGTTTATTCATGTGCGCTCTGCAGACATACCACCTTTACTGACCCTGTTAATGCACCTACTGCCAGCTAAGCTTACACAATATAAGGAGTTGTGTTTTCCAGGGAAAAGCCCATTAAACCCAAAATGAAATTGCCTGTCTGCATTTGCATTCACTGTTATGGAAGACTACAAGATGGGAAGCACAGACTTAAGGCAGAGGCAGAAGTAGGGTTACAAAAGGTGTACACACAGCGAGCACCATCCCACACTCAGCCCTGTAACCATTGTACCCTGCTGTACAACAACGTGCCATTTCCTACTCAAAGTAAATACTGAGGAGGGCACATGCTAAATTTTTAATGGTGCCCACTGCTGGCAGTCAAACACTCCAAAAAAGACACAATAAGGACCTGATCCCAAGATACATATATACACACTTCTATAGACTTTGCTTAAGAACATCAAGCAGTGCAAATAAAGTACATAAAGTTTGCAGAAAATGCAGATTAAATGCCTTGTGCTAAATAGGCAAGTGTGGAGTGACTGAAGTTTTTCCTCAAAGGAACAATCTTCTTCTACTGATTCCACACATGAAGTTTGCCTCAATCACCAGCAGCCACCTAGGCAGGTCTGGTAGACAGAGCTCCTGGTTTCCTGCAGCAGGAGATGTCTGCTGCACAAGCGGCAACACAGAGAAAGTAAAGTTGGGCTGGAATAAAGACCCAGGACAGAACAGTCTCCCCGTGAGCCTGGGCTCTTCAGCAGGTGAGAGAAACGCTTAAGGAAAGCTCCCTGCAAGAGACAGTTTCAGAGGTTTGCTCTCAGTATTTTTCCACTTCTCCTGGCTAAGGTGCAAGGGGGGCTCAGCCTGCTCGGTATCTGTTATGCCACAGCATGCCTCATCACATACCCTAATCCTTTCAAGTACTTTTAGTACCAGCTATGGATTCTGTAAGTGCAAGCTGGGTTAAAGGAGCAAAGCAATCTGGTTTTGCTTTTTTTGTTCAAGTTTCTTCCGAGGAGTACAGAAGAATTAGAAGTGGCCTCTTTTTTCTTGTACATACAGATGCTTGTTACTAATTACTACAGTTGAGACTGTGACCTGAGAACTGAACTGCAGCAAGCACTGAAATCTCAACTCTTGTTCTCTAAGGTTGGGCTGCTGATCCTCAAAGTGGGAAAGGCACAGTTTAGCATTTGTCAGGCAGAATGAGCAAAGTATTTCAAGCTTTATTTTATACAATCTATTGCTCTTCGGTTTATGAAGTGCAGAGGCAGCCACCCGAGGGAGCCAACACAGCGCCACTGCCAGCACCTACCACCCCATGGAGAGCCTGCCCCAAAGCTCACACCCAAAAAAGCCTACTCCTGTTGGAAGAAGAGGGTCTGCTTGGTATCCCCTGGAGGCACTGTGGCTCCCAGGGGTGGAGCCACCCCAAAGGGCGTAAATTACTCTGCTACCATTCTCAACTCAGAGTGCCAGTGGACTGCGCAGGAGCCAAGCCCTCTGGGATGTCCACCTGCCCACCACCTCCTCTGGCAGCAGGGCCAGATGTGGTGTCTGCCTGGTTTAAGGCCCTTTAGCACTTCATAAAGTGGCCTTTAGCAGGCCACAAAGTTTACTCGTTTCCATATGAGTTGTAAACAGCAGAATGGGAAAGTCTGTGCTTGACAGAGGTAAAGAGGAAAGGTTTCACATGCTTCTTCAGAAGGCCATGGCTGAGAGGGGAGAGAGGACCTTCTTCAACAGTCACAGCTCCACGGTGGGCTGCAAAGCAGGAGGAGGTATGAAACTTGGTCAGTGCCAAACTTCATTCACAGCAAACCCTGTGAAGAAGACGATAAACCAGCTAATTTTATCTACATATGATGCCAGGCCAGAATGAAACTATCTGCTACTTTCAATAATCTACCGATACACCCAGTTAATACAACCATGAATACTAATAATTATTACTAATAACAAATGAAGGAATGTCCACAAAGGCTGAGATTAAAACACAATGCAGAAAACATGATACAACTGACTAGAGGAGGTCAGAGCACCAGCAATTACAGACTGTTAGACAAAACATCTTTATCCAATGATTTATATTTTTATGAATCAACCAAACCTACTTCTAGTTGTGCATTAGATGAAGTTAAGCTCACTGTTACCATGGAAAGTGAAGAACTCTGTTCAGCACCATCTCAGCATACAGTGACACAGAACACACTCGGAATATGAGAACTGAGAATGCTGTGTTACAATATTACAGTAAAAATATGATGGAACTGTGGCTGGCAAGATCTCAGTGCTTAATGGGATATCACTGTCGTGCAGGAATACCAGCATATGGTATTCCATATTCTTGATCTATGTAAGAGCTGCCTTTTATATAGCTTTTGACATCCACAGACCTCAGGCTGGGTTTGTACTTTTACATCACCCTAAGCATTAAAAATGTTACAACTAAAATGTAAGAATGGCATGCACCTGACTTTATCACATGGTGTTAGGCTAATATACCATGTTAATGAGCTATACTAGGAATACTGAATATGCAAGAGCAACTTAATGCAATATTGATAAAAGACTGACTTTGCTGCTCATTCTGCCTCTCTTGCAACAGCGCCTGGCAAATTATAGCTGTATTTTCATGATCATAAACTTAGAGGAAACATGTTCAGAGTCTGTCAACAGTTGAAAACAGTATTCGCCACACATTTGTGTCTGTCTCCATAAAATGTTTCATGCACTGTTTGGCAGCACAGTTATATTTCACGTGACCAATATAGGAAACTTCTTCTGTGTAAGGCAAGACCACGTAATGCCTATAGTAAACAAAATGTGGAATAGTGTTTATATACAGAGTATCAGTAGGTGTGTTCATAGGCACAAGATTCAGTCATGTCTGTATATATAGTAGTGCAACTAACCTGCAAAAGGCTTGAAATAACTGTGTTCGTTCTTGTTTTGTTGTCTTTGTTTGTGGAAATGGAGTCACAAGAAGCTTGCCAGCCCCTCTCACAAGGAAACTGGGATGGAGAGGCAACCAGCCTTTTAATAATTATACATAAGCTATTCGAGGATTTTCACTGTTCTGAGGCTAACTTTACTATTGGCATAGTACGAGCATGATACATACAGCCCATTTCAGCCATCAGTTTATCAAAGTTCTATTTGCTTTTTTTTTTATAAATAAAACACTATGAGAAATTTCAGAGGCAAATTCAGCCTCTGTGTAATTCAAGAGACTTTAAAGGATTGCTCCAGAGAAGAATTTGGTCCTCCAAATCTAACGTGTTCAAGGAGTTTCGAGAGAAACTGATTTTTATTTTTTTAAACAAGAGTTTTACAGATGTCTGCTAAAACCTTAATAGAAGCTTTGAGCCAGAGGCTCCTATAATTCAACCCCTGAACTTTTGAACAACAATTTTATTTAGAAAGTTGATTTATTCATAAGTAAATAGGATACAGTGTGGATGAAGTACAAGGGATCAGGAGGCAGTTATTAGATTTATAAGTACAAAAGCCTCACTGTTGCAGACAGTGGAGGCTCAGCAGTTACTGTACCTTTCAAAACTAATATGTAACCATATCTGTTTTAAAAGAGTGATTCATATTACTCCGAATGCATGAGAAACTCTTTCTCATCCCCACCACAGGAAACTTGAGTCTGATTTTAATGAGCTTCAATTGGAATGTGGCCTTTGAAAAGTAGTGCATTTGAAAAGATGGAACATTAAATTTTGTAATGATGTAAAACATCTTCAATTTTTGACAGGACAATGGTGCTTATTGTGCTTTATGGGCCCAGTGGTGATTCAAAGGTCACTTTGTATATGACTCCACAGACAGGGGCAGCAGTGAATGAAAATTAGGTTACATGTGATCAGCTTTATTATTAATCAGATGAAAATGGATTTTTAACATTTTTCTAATGAGCAACAGAGAAAGAAGAAAATACCACGAATAAAACTACGAGAGGGAACAGCAAGACCGAAATGCACCACGCGCATAACCAAACTAATGTGTATTAAATCTGAAATCCTTAAATACTGTCTCAAGAAATAAAATGCAGCTGCATATTTTTGTGTCATAAATATATAGAAAACTGCTGAAATACCTACTGTAATTTACTATCTCTGTCCTTTGTTTATAACTAACTAATGAACTGATTTCTTCGTACAGTATATTACACCAGCACCAGATAGCACCGCTATGGTTAAGGTTGTGTCAGCGTTTCCATTATAAATCCTGTTTTTCAGGGGTTTATAACTCAGCTGTAAAAATGCAGCCCAGGCTAAAACTTGGCGTACAAGGTCTCTGCCAGGAAGCACATTTATTTTACAAATTTCCCCAAAATGTCTCATGGAATATTCTGGTATTACATGAATTTAAATTATAGGAATATTGTAAAAGTTTACTAGTTTAGGACTCCACACTTGTTTGACTTTAAAAACAGGTTTGATTAGGAAAAAAAAAAACACAACAAAAAAATGAACCATTGTAAAATGAAAGGCTAACACACCTTAGATCTGGAAAGAGAAAAAGAATGATAATATTTTTTAAATCCTTCAAAACACTGCTTCTTAGCAGAGGACTGCTTTTTCACGCCCTGGAATTTTTTCATGCTAAATAAAACATAGTGCTACAGAATTAGATTGTTGAATGTTTACCGTTGGATCCACACGCTGCGAATGAACTTACATTAAACCTCACATTAATAAAGCGCTTGATCACAAGAAGCCTGTGTGTCTAGCTCTGTGTTTGGCTCAGCCAAATGCCATTTGGCTATCAAAGTCCTATTTTGATTAGCAGCTAGTGCCAAGAATCGAGGAGAGGAGTGGTTTGCAGAAACGAGAAATGTTTCTTTTTGCAGTTAATCACCCAAAGAGGAGCAAAAAAACCCCACAGAACATCAAAGGCTGAGAAGTAAACTCAAAATCAGCCCTCCTGACAACAACCATACCCCAGGTCCCAGTCTTGCCAGTCACTGGGAGTGCTAGGCACTTTTGCATAAAGCTCCCAGCCAGGGCTCTGGCTATCTGATCTGAAGCACCCTCATTCTCAGCATTGGAGGACCCCTGTGTTTAACGTGCCTCAAAGGAACAGTGCAGAAAGAACGTGACGGTCAAGTTATCACAGCAAAAAGCACCGGTCAGCGTAAGAAACAGTGTTACAGGAGAGAGTGGAAGTTATTTTCTGTCTTTCAAACAGATTTCCTGGGGTATAAGTGGGAGAGTGGAGGGGGGGCTAGCAGATGGCAGGGTAAAGAGCACTGCACTCTCCGTGCCTGCTCCCTTGCACAGCACACGCTCCCAGCCTTGGCATGGGGTGAAAGGACACATCCTGCTGCCTGCACCCAGCCTGGCCCAAGGTTTCCAACACCAGGCTTTCCTCAAAGCACCCCACAAGTCCATCCCAAGCAGAGCTGCTATCCCCACCCCCACCGCACCAGAATACAGAGAAGATGCTAGTCAACCTTTTTCATGTTGCTCCCTCCAACTAAAACCTTATTTCTGCGGGTAAGCTGTAAACCAGAGAGGAGGAGCGATGGCTGAGATGCAACAGAACCCAAAAGCCAGGTTTCCCTCAAAACCAGTGCAGCACACCAGCCACTGTCCTGGCCCAAGGACCACAACCACAGCAGCTCCAGGCACCGTGGAGCAGCTCCGTCCAGACCTGCAGGGAGAGTTTCTTGCAGAAGCCTTCCCACATCCCTGTGCATCCACGCAACAGCTACCACAGCCTTGGCCTGAGGCTGCTGAAACAAAACCACTCACACTCCGGCACAATTGCATTGTCATGGATATTCTAGTCCCCTCTGCCACCAGAAGTGCATGACAGTAAAATCACTTAGGCATATTCAGGAGTGTTTACTTTAAACAATAAAGACAAGAGAGGGCTACAGAACAAAGGTGCTTAGCTTACCGGGGGTCACAGGTCACCCCGGAGCTGTGAGGGAGCTGGTCCTTCCCCCAGCACCACGAGCCCACGCGACAGCGGAGGGACGCCCCGCCGCAGCTGCAGAGCGGTGCTGCCCACCTGAAAAACAAGCTCCTGGGAGAAGTGGGCACGTTTGACCCACTGCTGCCTGAAGACACGGCAGTTCCCAGCAAGACAGACCAAACGCTACCGACAGCAGAGCGTCTGAGGGGAAACCAGAGGAATTCCCTGTGCCGAGGCTGTGTGGCGGTGTCACCGCCTGCTATAAAGCCCAGAAAGGGGCTGCAGGAGGCTCCCGGCCCTGCTGGGTTCAGAACGGAGAAGGTTTCAGGAAGGTCTCGCTGTGGTTCCGAGGTCCTCGGTGCCCATGTGGGGCATGTGCAGCGGCCTCAAGGCTGCAGGGAGGGCGGGCGCAGTGG
>NW_008598536.1:0-5216 GCF_000691845.1 Merops nubicus
ATGAACTCCCTCCTGCAGGCTCTGCTGGGGGTTTTGTCTGTGGCGAGGAGATGGGCTTCTGAGGGGTGCTGCCGTTCAGGTACAGCTCGGGTTGTGAGAGGTGGGGCAGATGGGGCAGGATCAGGTGCCCCTGCGTGGGGCAGCAGCCCGGGATGGAGCAGAGACAGGAGCTGTTATCTCCAGGGTATCCAGCCGGGCTGCAGCAGTGTTTGGGGGGTGCTGGAGACAAAGCCCTGTGTCAGCACCGGCTGGTGTTTGCTGCTCTGCCCAGCATCAGTCTCCCAGGCCTGCAGACCTCATCTCTGAAACTCATCCTGCTGGAATGGATGTCAGGTTTCACCAGCCCACCCGTTCCTGTTGGCAAGAAGCCTTTCCTTGAGGGTGACTTGCAGTTTGGGAAGGATTTGGCTCTGTGTGGACGGAGATGGATTTGGGGTGCCTGGCCAGGACCGCTGGTCTCAGCCTCTGCTGATGTTGGGCAGCATTCTTCTGCCCAGTGCTGCTCCAAGAGCCCCTTTGATCAGCACGGCTCAGCCCTGCCCTGCCACTGCTGGGGAGGTCCAGGTGATGCTTTAAACGTGGCACAGTTGCCCGTTTTTAAACTTGGGTCTGGGATTTGGCACTTTAAGAAGTTACCTGCCTGCTGTTCCAGCCTGCCAGGGCTGGGAAGGAGAGAGTCTGCATCCGACAAAAGGTGTCACTGTGCCTGCCAGAAATCACCCAGGACAGGACTTCAAAGGCTCAGCTCTGAGTTAAGCCACAAGTTAAAACGTTAGCACCAGCTATTGCAGGCCTGGGGGAGAGAAGATGTGCTGGAACCAGTCATCTCGGGAGCACTCAAGTGTGAGGCCTGCCTTCAATTAAGGGCAAACCTGTGTGTTCCAGGAGATGCTCTTAGGGTGAGTATGCTCTGGATTATCTGCTGAGGCCAGGGCTTGGTATGTGTTCCTCTTTTGCTTGGTTTCCTGCTGCTGCTAGCTTGGAGGCTGCCATGATTTACCCCAGCAAGGAGCAGATCCTGTCGCGTTCCCTTTTTCTCCCCACTTGAGCTCTTTGAAGAAATGATGAAGACCCCAAAAAGGGATATTTCCAGTGTGGAGGGGTGCAGCTGTGTTAGGGTATACATAGCAGTTCTTCCTTTGTGATACAGGGTGGTTAAAATAAGCAAGGGCCCAGGTTCCACCTCCTGATTGAGGCTGCTGGGTTTGTTTCTCAAAACGCCTCCTTCTCTCCATGAAACTCAGGGAAATGAATGAATTTGGAGGGGGTAGTGTCATAATTCTGATGAGCACAGGGGCTAATATATCTGAAGCAAGTTCTATCCTCCAGATATGATGTGTTGGTACCACTTTGCAGAGTGTTTACAGTGCACAGCAGGGTTCATGTACAGCTCTGGGAAAGGCCAGGGACAGGTAGCTAGACCCAAACGTGAGTTGTTGCTAACCTGTGTTAAGATACTGCCATGGACTTATTTACAGAGATATCTATTTTTCATAAATATCTTTTGTAATTATCTTGTGACCTGTTTCCTTCACCTCTGAAGGGGTCTGAGCACAAAAATGACCAAGGGAGTTGCTGATATGGGACAAGAAAGCATTTTTTTTTTAATGCTACTCTATTGCTGAGTTAGACAGCCAACAATCTCTGACAGGTATTCTTTTATCACTGATCTTATGATATTTATGGTAGAATTTCAGGTCTTGTTTGCCTGGGAGAGCACCTTGGCTGCTGGGATGTTGGACCCCAGCAAGCCTGGGGCTTTGCTTTACTGGTCAGTTTTCTAAAAAAAACAAAACAAAACAACCCCAAACCAGATTAACTAAGTTGCTGAATAAAGAAGACAAACTGTCCAGGGTCATTCTAGAAGCCCAGGTTAGAGGAAGGAATTGGACTTGGTCTTCCTGAGTGCTGCTCTAATCCTGCCTTCTCCAAGCTGCTGTCCTGCCCACCCCTTGTGCCAGTTGTCTGCTCTGTGGCTGGTACTGCCACAGAAACACAGGAGCCAGTCAGGGCATCCATGTGAGAAGTCTCTTTCTGCAGCAGCATGGTGCTCTTGGAGCATTCCCCCTGCTCTGCTGAGAGGACCCTGTGTGCTGGCTTTGCCTTTTGGGCTCTGTTGAGCCGTGAGGCTGAACAGGGCAAAAATCAATCCACTTTCCTCAGAGTTGGGTTTAATTTCTTGCTTTTGTATTATTGTGCAGTAGCTTCGCTGTAGCTCCCGGTGGAAAAATGACTTCACTGCATGTGACTGAGTCTGGCACCTTCAACTGCTACTTACTGCTAGTCCTGAAAAAAAGATCCCAAAGAAACCTCATTTAAAAAAACCCAACCCCACAATATTTCTGCATCAGACTTTTGGGAAATCATTCCCAGGCAGTGGAATATTTTTTTTATTAGCTCCATCTAAATGAGTGACTCTGTGTCTGTAAAATAGCTGTGGCTGTTTCAGATGCAGCAGAAACAAAGAAAGATGTGTGAAGAAATAAAGCCAAGTGTTGTCATATTTTGTTGTCACAATTTGAATATTTCTTTTTTCGCTTGAGTATGATGAAATAAAATTTGATGCTGGCTTGAATTGGCATTGAAAATAGGTGATGCTTTCCTCTTGGTGATTTATTTTTCTTATGCTAGTGTTTATTCACCTGGAGAGTGGCAGAGAAATGTGGCACAGACAAGAGAAATGTCCTGCTGCAAATTCTGAGCCAGCAACCATCTCCCTGTCTCCATCTGTGCTGGAGCACAAAGGGAATCTGAAGTTAGTTGGTTTATTTTGAAAGTTAATGGTCTGAACTCTGATGTTGGCTCCCTTGATAACTCCATCTGTGCCTGGGAAAGCCCAATGATTCTTTTTTGAAAAGTATTTATGCTCTGTGTCTATAAAGTAAACACTTCAGAAAGGCTTCCCAAGTCCTTTGATGTGTTGGATAGTGAGAGATAGTGATGCCTGACAGAGTCAGGCAGCTCTTCATCTCTGACACTGTTTTTTTGAGTAATCTTGGGAAAAACCTTCCTTCCCTGTATCTTTTTCTCCCAGGTACAAAATGGGTGAGGCAGTTCTGACCTCCTTTGAGATCTGTAAATGAAATGCTCTGTGGATGTCAGATATTTTGGATCTTAGAACTCTTTAATCACTTTTTTGGTGCTTTTTCATCCCTCTCCTGTGCTCCCTTACAGCGTTCCTTTAAAAAGGTAATGCAAATAAAATTGGATTGCTGGAACCAGAGCTTTTGGTCAAAACTAATCCTGTTTTTTTTTGGTGAATAACTTGCATTGTATAGTAAGGGCTAAATTGGTTACTTTTGTGAAAGGACTTCACAAAAAAAATTGGGATGTCAGAAACCTCAAGAAGTCAGTTGATCCATCTCCTGCTCCAGGTTAGGTCTTCCTTCATTTCCACCATTCAAGGAAGAGGTTAGAAGGTTTGTGGGGTTTGGTTTTGTTTTTTAAAGAACCATGTGGGTAATGAGGGAGTTTCTGGAGCCTTTCTGGACAGTCTAGCTCAGCTGGAACTAATGTTGCAGTTAAACTGCCTAGTGCTTGTCTTCCCCTTTGTTTTATTTGTTGTCATTGTCACTTTGTGTGTCTGCCTGTTACTGGACAAAGGGCAAGTACAAAAGTGGTTCATTGACAAAACCAGCACAATTTCTTTTGCAGTACATCCTCTGGAAGGACAGAGGAAAGCTTCCAAACCCAGACACCAACTCCAGCCATAGTCACTAACAAAGGCTTTCTCTGCCTGGTCTGTTCTTTTTCTTCCTTTGACATATTCCTCCCCCCTTTATTTGTTGCATCATCCTCTGAAAAATTGTGTCTGCCAATTAGTGCTGGAAATTTTTCAGTCATCCTGACAGGCATGAAAAGCAGCTGCCTGTTGAAACCACCAGCACTTTCCCATCCCTTGCAGACACTCCCATTCATGACCTGCAAGTGTGTCCCCTGGGTGCAGATGCTGCCCAGGCTGCTCCAAACCAACCCCCCTAGAAAAAGAGCCTGCTCCTGGAAGGGGCAGAGAGGCAATTCTGTCCTGAGATGTGTTGAATGGACTTTTCAGCCTCCTATTTGGCTGTCAGATGTTGCATGGCTCCTGTCAGCCCTTTGCATGAAGCCTGACCTGGGGATTGAAGTCTTCTCCTTAGCTATATTTAGCATCTAGCTGTTTGGTTTATAACTGAGATCCTCACAGTGCAAACTGGAGGAGGTCAGTCTGCAGCCTTGAAGAAGTAGTTTGGTTTTTTCTTTTCCTCTGGACTCTGTTTCCCAACTGGTAAGTTGAGGATGTTTTGGCTGATGACCAGTCCACCAGCCACTCCTAATGGAGGTTTCCATGGCACAGCTTGTGTGGGATATGATGCTGAGGCAGAAGAAGCTGTTGGGCCTTATTCAATTCCTATTTTATATGTCCATTTACATAGACTTTAACTGGGATCTATGAAGTAGCTTTTTGGACTTGCTAAATCTCTTCCATAGGAAAAAAAAAAATTTGTGTGTCTGTTCATATATATTTCTAGTAAATGATGCTGACAATAAGCAACGCCTCCTGCAAGCTTAATCTTGATGTCTCCAAAGCATCTGCAAGCACTTTTTCCTTTTTTTTTTTCTTTTCTTCTCTGAATCCTGTCCTCAGAGCACTTTGGCTGGGTGGCAGGAGGGAGTGGGAGCACTTCCAGCACACTGACATGGAAATGTCAGAGGCAAATGGTGCTTTTGGGTGATCCTACGGTTCAGATTTATAGAGTGCTGTGATGTATTCTGCCTTAGGGTGCTGGCAACATCAGCTGTCATTGTTGGAAGAGGTGACAGCTTGGTTTTAGCTCTTCCTCTTTGGCTGAAACGGGACCAGTTTGTGTTGGGGATGTCGTGGCAGAGCTCTGTGTGGTCATGTAGCCAGGCTGCTGCTGGGAGCCACGCTCTGCTCGCTGGGCTGGGGGAGATTAGATCTTGATCCCTGTATGAAATCACAACTGTGGTCTTGCCTGCATTAGAGGAGAGATTAATGACACTTGTGGTATAGAAACGACGTCCCTAGGAAGTGAAGGAGCAGCTGAGGACACGTGGGGGCTCTGTAAAGCTCTGACTAGCACACGCAGTGCTGTGGGGCTCCAGGAGTGTGGTGGGTTGATCCATCTGTCCTGCCTACCTGCAGGCAGGCTGGGCTCACCCCCCTCCCCACTGCTCTGTATCTGAAATGTTAAATCCCATTTTTAGCACTGATCCAT
>NW_008598537.1:0-3430 GCF_000691845.1 Merops nubicus
CTTCTCTCAGGCTTGATCCTACGTGACATCAGTAATATGTCTCTCGCTTGACTACAGCAGAAAGAAGAATATCACCGTTATGATCACTCTCTAGGGAGTCTCTAGGAGAGTCTGTCTGCCTCGTTCAGCACTTTGTCTACAAGAGGCTTTGGCTTAGTCATGTCCCACCCTAGCAATAGGAACGCTATCTAGGTAGCTGAATCCCTCCAGTTCTCACATGTCTAGTGAAGAACCACTAGATAGCCATATTATTTAGCATTAGCTTAACTCATGTTAGTATTTCCTGGGTTTTTACTTGGCTGGCTACCTCTCCTTTCTCACAGAAGTATATCTAGACCTCAATAGAGTAGATAAGTTTAATGATTTCTTCCTGGTACACTTTTTTGCACAGGTCCCCAGTAACTGTGATCTACCACTGAACTGCTAGTTGTGCTATCTCTGTCAAACAGCTCTGGAGTAATTTTTTATGGCTCGGTAACTAGCTATACAGCAGCTTGTTTAAGATTAATAACTTTGGGCTCCATCTTATCTTGTGCAGTGGATGCTCAATTTCAGCCGTGTGGCAACACCAGTGACTTACCAGGTGCACTCATCTGAGCAGGTATGAAAAAGGAGAACTTGGAAGAGAGGAAATTAGATGTGGGGACACTCAAGAGAGAAATGTTTTTAAAAGATCAATAATACAACCTGTAAATTGTTATTTGGGTCAGTCTTAATTGTAAAGATGAGAAACAGTAAGTTTGTTTCCACCTAGGACAGAACTGTTCAAATTTTAAGGGAACAGCAGCCTCTTTAAGGTTGCACACTTTTGAAGTAAAACCCCAGGCACCTCAGACTGAAGTCAAATGGGGTTTAAATCCCCAGCCCTGAATGAGGGTTAGTATATGGGTGATGTCCACAACCAGGCAAGAAAGACCCTCCTGGTTGGTTTTCACCCAGGATCTGGCCAGCTTTGGGTGGGAACGGATTAGGAGATCACCACCAGGTGCCCCCACCTTCCACACTAACTTGGAGGTGGGGCAAGAATCCACCTCTATAAGAGCTTACTCTGCTGGCAGTGGGGTTGGGTGTTTTGTCTTTACAGTGCATGTGTTGTGTGTGGGATTTTGCTATTGGAAGGGATTCCTGGCTCTTTATGGCAGGTGGAGCTCCTGGGATGACGCGGCCAGAACAAGAACCTGTCTCTGAGTCTGTGCTATATAACTGCGCTCATGGGCTGGCTGCTGGTGTCTCCTATGGCTTGGCTCCTTGCCTGGCTTGTTCCTCTCTTCATGTCCCCTGTGGTGGGTGAGTGCATTGACTTGTTCCTCCTCTGGTTGTCTGGCACTTTGGATATTTGGTGAGTGATGTGGTAGAGGGAGGGGGAATATCATTCTGTGTTGGGCAAGTGGTCAGCAGAAGACAGACATAAAGTATTGGGTGCAGGCTGAATGTAGGCTTTGAAATTTGGTGAGTCGAACGGGAATTAAAATGTCCTGGCTGGTCAGTAACAGAGTAAAGCCACTTGTCCATGGAGCCGGCAGGCATTACCAGTGGGGTTCCTCTGGTAACAGATTTCCTGGGATTTAGTAGGCAGGCCATCCATTCTGTTTTCATTGGGATGGCTTGGGAAATGGGTCCCTTTGTTCCTGACTTGGTTGACTGTAGCCACGCAATCTACATAACAAATTCTCCACATCAGTCCTCACTTCATCTCTTTCTCCAAGATCATCTCCCTCAGATCTGCAATCTCCTTGGTCACATGGTGATGACTAAAGCGGAGTCCCTTTGTCCCTGACTTGGTTGAGGTGTAGCCACACAATCTACATAACAAATTCTTCACATCAGCCCTCCCTTCATCTCTTTCTTCGAGACCATCTCCCTCAGATCTGCAGGTGGTACCTCTGATACATCCACAGGAAAACAATCTCCTTGGTCACATGGTGATGACTAAAGCTCTCACTTGCTGTGGTCATCCCTTCTGCTTCCAGAAAGCAGTTCCACCCACGAATCCCAGTGAAGTTCCACTTCCCCCTTCACTTCAGCAGCCCCCCTCTCTCTTTCCGAAACCCTCGCAGTCCTGTCACTGCCTGTAAGGTGTGGGACGTCACTGAGCAAAACTCTGCTGGTGTCACAGCAGTCTGTGTGACCTCTGATCTTCTGCCTTTCCTCTGGTTAAAAACTGGCTGTGGAAGAGTTACAAGAACTCCTATGTCAGCACTGGAAAAATGGATCTATCGTTCTTGCTGGTTTTATAATTCTGAGAAGAAACAGAGATACAGGAGATCAGCCTAGGATGTAGTGCAGAACTGCAAGTGAAATAGCATCAACTTTCATATGAAATACTCAGTTATTGCAAAACATTTCCCAGCCCCTTCCACAATTCATTGGTGAAAATCTACAGAAAGTTTTGTCTTGAATATACCCATCTCTTTTTTTCACATGTGGAGAGAATTGCGTTACCCTGAGTGGATTATTTGTGTGCTAGTTTGGAACCAGGTTGACACCCACCTGAATAAATCCCGTTAAAGCAAGGTTAAAAAGTTCTTGAGGGCAGACACCTGTTCTGGGAGCTGCATCACACATCACCTCTAATATCTGTAAAGCTCTACAGCTGGGTGACTAGAAGGGCAAAACTGCATTTGTTCAAATGGGATTTATTGGATCATAGCAACAGAATGTCTGCATGCAGAATACTTTAATAGCTAAGAGTTAAATCCTTCCAAGTCCTTCTGGAGTAGACTGTTGCCAGTGGGAGGCTGGGCTCTGTAATGGAGCTGGTGGTTTTCCCCAGACGTGTGATAGGGGCTGAGCTCTCATCTCTGACCCTTTAGCTCAGGATTTTGAATATCTCAGATAGTTAATTATAAGCTCTCTCTGCATCAGTAGATCTCATAATTTCCCATGCAGTGACCAGTGGTAAACTATAGAAAAGCTGTTTCACAAACCTGTTCCTCATAGTCATAGAAAAGGGAGGATGGTCCCAGCTGATCAATTGGAAGGGCAGAGAGGTTAATTATTTTTGCCTGTTTGCTCATTACCAGTCTTTTCAGGCCTCTGGAAGGAGAGGCTGCAGGAAAGTTAGTGGCACAGAAAGTAGTTTCCTTGGCAGATATGTTTATTTACAATCTGTGCATATGCCCCGCTTATTAAATGGGGCAATAAAGAAGAGAGGGAGCTGGGGCTCAGGTGTGCCAATTCCTCTCTGCTGGAGCACTGTGAAGCCCTGCTGTCCTCTTTTCTTGGGCTGGGGAGCACCGCTGGCTGGGCTGGTAGCCCGGGCACAGCACTGCAACTCTTGTGAACGCGGTGCCATCCACCAGTGGAGAAGTCCCTGGCGGAAAGAGCAAGCCAAGCCAGGTCAGGGCCCTGTTCTTGTCTAGAGCAGCTCAGCCACGTCTGCTCTCCTGCTGCCCACAGCTCTGCACAACAACAACAACAACAACAACAA
>NW_008598538.1:0-12080 GCF_000691845.1 Merops nubicus
CACCGGCTCTGGCGCCGACAGCCCCGCACCGGCCCCAGCGCCGGGCCCCGCTCTCTATCCACGCCCTTGGGGAGCGCCTGCTTCTGCGTGACGGTGAAGTCCAGCTGCAGCCCTTGGCACACTCCCACAGGTAGATGCCTCGGCGGAGCCGGTTGTTTTTAAAAGCCCATGTGGAAGTCCGAATCCAAAATGCTGCCCCGTGACTCGCAGAAAAGCTGCCACTACCTTATCCCCCCGCCAAATGCCATCACCTACCAAAGCAGCAGCCTCGTGAGGGCTCACATGTGGAGATGGCTGGGTGCCCTCGTTTCTTGTGCCCCAGATTGTGCACTAGCAGCAGCTGAAAAAAAAAAAAAAAAAAAAACACCTTAAAATCTTGTTTTCTTCTGGATTTTTTTTTCTAAGGTGGTTTGCAGATGGAAACGTTAGAGCCTCACCCTTGCAGGCCTTCCTCGTCTCTGTCAGGGCGAGGGAGTTGCTGCCGAGCGGCCTCCCAGCCAGCTGGAGGAGTGAGGCTTCCCGCTTTTCTCGTGGCCTCAGGAATGAGGAATGCCAAATAGCTTAAAAATCGTAGTGTGGGTTCTTCTCTGCCTGGTGGCTTTCAGAGAGTGCTTTCACATGGCTGAGAGATGGGCCCATCTTCTCTAGATTTCTCTGGAAAACCTGTTTTGTTATGTAAAATTGGGTTTTTCATTGCCCTGCTTGATTTTAAAGTTGTCTGGAGCAATCAGTGACACTCAGATCTCAACATGGCAATGTTAGCCTCAGACTGGTAGAAAGTCACCCATGGTCTGTAGCACCTCTGCTCTTTAGAGTGAGGGCACAAAAATCCTGTCCTGTCTGTCCAGAGGTGCAGATTTTGCCAGTTTATTTATTATTCAGAAAAATATCCTTCTGATTGCTTGTTAGACTAAATAATTCTCAGTCCTCTGTTGCTTCCACAGTGGTCAGGGAGCTCTAAACCCATTTCTAGCTGGTCACTAGTTTGAACTTCAAAGCACAAAACAAATCCAAGAGTGCCATAGATAGTACCCTGGGGGAAAAAAAAAAGGCGCCACACTTGAAAGCAACTTTAAATTTGTTTTTCATGTAATTTATTCTCAGCTGAGATTTGGTTTAAGATTGCTAATGACTGACTTGGTATGAAGTTTATGCACTGGTCTAGCCTGAAACAATCAGCTTTACCCACGGTACACAGTTTGCATACATTTAGTGCTCTGAAGTACGTAACACTTGCCTCTCGGCTAGTGGTAGCTGGTCACAGAAACCTGCTATGCATTAGATTTTATTAAGAGTCCTATGGGGCTGCATACCTAGGAATTATAAGTCTCCTCTTTCTGTTTTGAGAGGCATGTGTGAAAACGAAAGTGCTCCCTTTCCAGTGCTGAATCAGAACGAAGGCACTTCTGGAGTGCACGATGGTAGTGGAAGAGGCCAAACACTTGGGTACAAACTGCAAGGAGTTTTGTGAAGGCTAGTGCACTGAACACCCCTTTTTCTGGTCCCCCACATGAAATCCTTCTTCACCGCCTCACAGCTATGTCCAAGATCACAGCAAGGGCTATGCAGCAGGGACAAAACTGACCTCAAATTATTATATAGGATGTGCTTTTCCTGGTTTTTATTATCTACCAATTTAAGATTATTTCTAGTGTTTCAAATACAGAAAACTTGCCTCAAACATATGTGTAGCTAACATTGATATGTTTTATAATACATAGCCATAAATAGAAGAGTTTTTTTCCATACATTCCATCTCCAGGACTATTAAAAAATCATGTTGTATACTGAAATTATATTTTTACTTGTGACACATTTTAGCGTGTGTCAAACAATATATCCATTTCTCTAGAATATATACGGAGAACATCTGCATCTGTCCTAGAGTCAAGCTGCTGGTGCGATGTCCTCTGTGGTTCTGTGGTACCACGTTGCAAGCAACTGCAGGACTTGTTTTGGGTTTCATCACAGGCTGGTAACATGTCTCTCAAGTTGATCTGGGGAGTATCTGCTGAGTGGCTGTGCTGAACAAAATAACAGCCCCAGTCTGTCATCTTTTTATTCCAGTACAGACAGATGCTACACCTAGTATTTTTCTGCTCGATTTCCTTCCCTTTCTGTATCTCACACAGCTGAAGCCCAGCTTATACCTTCAGCCTTGACAGCCTAAATGAGAAATTTTGCACCCTTCCATTTCTGGTCCTAACCCTCCCATGGGAAGCCAAATTCATTATGAGGCTACCGTTTCTAAGAGATTGCAAATGTGTAGTCTAACAGGAGTACAAACAAATGGCAGGATAAACCTAACCTAAAATAGGGGGAAGCAGAATCTCTGTCCTCTCTACCAAGGAGCCATGAACATTAAAGGAGAGCCTGTGGTGACCTGATGTAGTATCTGGTGGGTAAGTGATGCTTTGTAGTGAGAGATGTTTCATTTTTATTTATCTAGTTTTACTACAAACAAATGAAAATTGAAACAAATTTTAAATCTGCATATTACTTAATCAGAGATTCCTTCCATTCGTAACTTGTTCAATACTACATGATAAGTATTCTTAGCAAATATATCATTGACCATTTGCTCTCTAAAAGTATCTTTATATACTAAGAGCATGTTTATGATGCTGTCATCTTCAAGACTCCTAAAAATCCCACACAAGAAAGTAAAAAATAGCTGAAATAAATGAAAGAATTTAAGAGGAGATAAAGAGTGTCCCGAACAGATCAAGAAGAACCTACTTGGCATATTGATGCTGATTTTGAGTAAAACAGTCTGGAATGCTTCACTGGCATGTGCCAACAGAAATACTTGCCAGAGAAAGTATTTGTACCTTTTTTTCTCCTCCAGATGATGGAAGAAAAAGTTGAAAATCTTTAGGCCCTTACAGCATTTTTACTTTTGTATTTTGAATAAGACGCAGATGTAAAGCTTTTAGTCACCACTGAACATAAGCAAAACTTATGTAACTTTAAAGGAAAAAATACTTTAAACTCCAGTCAAGGCTATATACATCAGAAAGTATAAATTGGTTTGTATCTGTTATTATTTATGCATGCATTTTGAAGGCATAACAAAAATACCCCAAATTACACTTCTGACTAACTTTCAACGCTTGAAAATTCTGTTACAATAATTAGCTCAACAGTTTTATGTGATGACTTTGTTAGCTCTAATTCAACAATTAAGACATTCCCATTTATGAACAGAGATATTGCCATGTATTTGTCTCCAGATATTGACCTTTTCCATGCTACCTGTACAAATTCTGTCTTTTCTGTACAGAGTTACTTATAGCTCAAAACTTTAATTTTGCTTTAATACATTTTAGCTAGAAATTCCTGAAAGTAAGTGAGTTGCTTGTTACAGAACAATGGAGTGACGTTTACAAATGCAGTTTAGACTGCAGTATTGAGGATAGCTGTAGACAAATAATTAGTAGAGATGATTTCCCTAGAGGGGAATATTAGAGTTTACTTTTTTCTGTGTTTTTAATCCAAATCCTAAGCCCTTACTCTTGATCTTGTTGAGCAAGCTGTTTGCTGAGATCGTTGGTAACGACGTCTAAGTACATTCAGGCTCATAGTAATAATTAGAACCTAATGTCAATTCCTTCCACTAATTGTATTTCTTCTGCTTATGTCTGTTTGTGCTGTGGGATGTCTTTAGAAGTATCCCAATAAAAAAGCTTTGGATTTCCTTCAGTGCTTGGTTCTGCCATTCATTTTCTGCATGACCTCTGTGAAAGTACTTAATCACTCTTAATAGCATGAGCGGAACAAGAATGCATTCATTAATATTTGTGAAGATGCCAGAGAGTATGCTGTTGCAAGCGTTTACAGTACCTTAAAAAAACCTTATAATTGCACTATCCAGCTGGTTAATGTTTATCCAGTTACCGAACAGCTAAACAAAGAAGCTGAGAAGCAAGTCTACTGTTTGCTCTCCATTGGTATTGAATTTGAAAGGAGTTTTTCCATGTTAAAGCTGTAGAATCAGGCAGTAGATGAAATACCTTTAGCAGGCCTCTGTAGAGAATAATGAGCTGAAAGCATGCCCGGTCCTAGGCTGCAATTAGGGTGAAAAGTGAAATACGGCAAGGAGCAGGATACCATTTTTGAGTCTCAGTTTTCAGGGTATAACCTTTTCTTCCCCACCGGGGGGAGTGTACTTGAAGATAATAATTAGTAGGCACAGGTTTGAAGAGGATGGTTTCCTTTGCCACATTCTTGAAGTAGAAAGGGGCTTTGTGAGGGACAAGCAATTTTTTTCCCCCATGAAATTCCTTTTGCTTGAGCTATCACATTATAGCAAAGAAGCAAGATGAGTGTTTTCTGCGTCCTGGGCTTTGAACATATTTTCAGCACTTCTGGTTTTTTAAGCATCGGTGTCAGGTGCAAGATTTAGCTCAGAGTTTACCAAGAACAGAAATCTAAAAAGCAAACAAAGGTCTCCTACGTCATGGCATACATGCTATTAGCACGGCATGTGCAGCCTAGGCAGTAGTGCACTCAAAGAGAGGTACAAGTCTGGATCTGCTCTGCTTGCGTACAAGTGCCCACGTAGTTCCTGCTGCTCCTGACGGTAAGTAACTCGGGCATAATTGACAATTCTCAGCAAACTATTGTACTTCCCCTCTTCTCTGTCTAGTTCACCACCAGTCAAACTTGGAATACTGTTTAACTCTGCAGTCCCTAAAAGCAAACTCTCATAGAGGGATCAGTCTGCATTGTTGGACAGAAGGAGATGGACAGGCAGTAGGTGTCATCGTGTAACTTTACATTCCTGTTGGAACAAATGGACTCACTCATATTCTTCATAAGTGGTGCTATCAACATTTTAGCAGATGTTTAAAAACATTTTTCTCTTTGAAGTACAGTTGATATCTCTCCCAGCCCATGAGAGTGCTTGAAGTACTTTAGACTCATTGTAGGGAAGTAAAGAAGGGAATGCCCTCTGCTGTGCCATGCACAGGTAGGAGTTTCAGTCAAAGTGTTGAACGGGAAAGATGACATTTGGAGCACTATCACCAAATTCACTGTCAATATTCTCAGCAGCAGCTACTAATACTGCCTGGTTTTGTTCAAAGTGACATTATTATTTTCTGTCATTCAATTAGATAAAATTCAATAATAATTTATTATCATGGACTACTTCTAAGCAGAGAACTTCTTCTCAGTACATAGGAAGCAAATGATACAAGTTATGATATGGCATTTAGCTACTACTACTAGCCACAATAGGGCAGGGCTGAAGAAGATTATGGTGGATAATTTCAGGAGTAATGGCTGGCAAGGTGGAAGTAAGAATCATGGAGAGCAGAACACATATCTTACAAGTGGAAAAATAGTAGTCATAAACTGCAAGCAAGAGGGAGCTTTACAGCTGTGAATAGGGGTGCATTAATAAAAGCCTGTCCAGTAAGCCTAGGGAGGTTCTCCTCCCCTTCTACTCTGCCCTGGTGAGACCACATCTGGAATACTATTTCCAGTTTGGGGCTCACCAATTCAAGAAATCGACTTGATTTCTAATCACAGGGATCTACTGGGTATTGTCCAATGGAGAGCTACAAGGATGATTAAGGGACTTGAACATCTCTCCTATGAAGAAAGACTGAGAGAACTGAGACTGTTTGGTCTTGAGAAGAGAAGGCTGAGAAGGGATCTTATTAATGCCTATATATATATATATATGAGGACTGGGTGTCAAGAGGAAGGGGACAGGCTTTTTTTGGTGGTGCCTAGTAACAGAACAAGGAATAGGTATGAGCTAGAACATAGGAAGTTCCATCTCAGCATGAGGAGAAGCTTCTTTACTGTAAGGGTGACAGAGCACTGGAACAGGCTGCCCAGAGAGATTGTGGAGTCTCCTTATCTGGAGACTTTCAAAACCCGCCTGGACGCCTTCCTGTGTGGCCTGCCCTAGGTGATCCTGCTTTGGCAGGCGGGTTGGACTAGATGATCTCTAGAGGTCCCTTCCAACCCCTGCTATTCTGTGATTCTCTGATTCTATGACTAGAGCACGGGGAAGCCATTGCCCCTGGCGTGGGCAGCCCATGGGGAAGGCACTGCCTCTGGAGAAGGGAGTGTGCCACAGTGGTGAGGAGAGCCAGAGAAACAAGCCTGCTGAGTGCCAGAGTGCAGAAATGCTGTTGGACCGGAGTCTCAAAGGAGCAGGACATCTCTAGATATCCTTGGGAGGAACTTGAGTGGTTTCCCTTGTGTTCATGTGGTTGGTGAAGGCACTAGGCTGGAGGCAGCTATTGGGAGAAAGATTGCTGGGAAAGGGAGGCAGTGAGATAAGCAGATGCAGAGAAGTAATTAATAGCTTCTGTTTGAGATACTCATTTTATACTTTTTTTCCTCTGTAGCTGTAACCCTTTCAGACCATACAAAGTACAGAGCTAGCAGAAAAATGGAATTAAGGAAATAGAGCAAATACCCATGACTAAAAGTATTTCTTTCTCCCACATCAATCATGAGCTCATTCATGCTGTAGAAAGTGCAGGAAGCAGGGACATCAATATAGGATAGTGCACTGCACTTTTTTTTCCCCATAAAACCCCTTAGAAGGTCTTCAGAAAAGGTGTTCAAGGCCTCAAATGTGTGGCAGGAGCAATGTAAATTTTACTGAAATTTTTATCACTACATTTTTTTTTCAGAATAAAACTTGACAACATATTAGCAATAAGCATCAGAAGGAGAGGACTAGATTCTCCTCTTCATTCTCTTTCTCCTGTAATCTTTTTTTCTTTCCTTTCTCATATTTCTTTTTTTTCCAGATTTTTTTTTTTTTCTATTTATGGCAAACTGACACGATAATTTCTGGGAGTTGGTGGTGTTCCCATAGAAACAGCCTTGATTTGATGATATCACTGCAGGTTGCTGCTGTTATTCTGCTATGTTCTAATTAAAATAAAACCTTCCTAGATATATTGCCTTTGGATCTGCAGACATTTTTCTAGGTAATAGGACTGATACAATCTTCATTTTTCTTTTGACCATGTCTGTGCAGTGGCCAAAACTCTTACGGTGATCAAGACACCATTCTTTTTGAAGCCATCTTTTTGTCTCAGTTCTCTAGCGTTCACAAATCCCAAATGGGCTTTTAGAGCTAATAACAATAGTTATAAGTAGCTTCAAGTGATTTGTGGAATAAGAGCTGTAACTGTTACGTGCCACTGAGGAGCTGCTTCTTTTACTCAATGTTTAATGCTTTGCAGTAGCAACTGTTTTTGTTTCAGGATCTCAATGCACTTTCTGTTATTATGATTTAAAGTGCTAATGAAATCTGCATTAAAAGCCAGGTGTTTAGGTATACAGCGTAAAACTCTCCAGAGAAGGAGTTCAATTGCTTTGCAGTAACTGTCCTGGAAGTGCTGTAAATGACATGGTGTGTCAAAAACACTCCTTTTCATCTTCTTGTTTGCATCCACTTCCCCTGAAGGGCATAGAAAAGGCTTAATTGTTAACTCATCTTTTCTAGATACTGAGCTGAAAATAAAATTGTGGGTTTTGTCTAGTCGTGAAGTGAATGAAGCTGAAGGATGGAAGGGCAAGCAGAATGCAGTTACTGAAGCAGCAGGATTGCTTTGAGTTTGTGTGAGCTTGAGAGAAACCCACTACAGTTCTTACTGATGTGGACAAAGATGCCTCGCCTTCTTTGGCAAGTGAAAACTGCTGTTGTGAGAATTGCCACCATCCTGTTTGAGGAGACAAAACATGAAGCCAATAACTCAGCTCTTATCCTCTGATTTCTCCACCTGCGGCAACTTAACCCACATAACCACAAACATTAGTACTGCTCAGCAGAAAGCAACGTGATTACACTGGAACTTTAATCTCTCCCTAGGAAGAATAAGATTAATAATCTTTTGCAGAGGAGATGGCAATTTATAAAAAGGTATTAAAGTGCCACAGGTGGAAAAATCTATCAACAGAATTTGGGGCAAGATTTTTTTTTCCACTTTCTCTATTATAAACTTGCCATCAAATTCCCTTTCATTTAGTGCTATTATTGGGCTTTGTAATTTACTTTTGATCATGTATTTATCAAGTCATTATGTTTATCCTCAGGTAAACTCTCATAAGTTAAGAATATTTACCTGAACATGAGGTAAAACAGGCCAAAACTGAACATGTTATTAGAAAATACTGGGAGAAGAAATGTATCAAGGCAAATATCACTGTTTTATTCTGAGGCTGGAGTGTGCTCTTTATGGTAGGATCAGAGGCTGTCTGAGGATCCTCGATACTGCAACAGTTAAAAAATATAAGAATATTTGTTCCCTTAAAAAATGTTGCACTATCCAGAACTGCCCCATCAGCTTGTCTCATAAGTGTGGTGTGCACTCCAGCTGAAAACCTAAATGAATAAATAACCAGAACAAGCTCAGATGAAATAATTTCTAGTTGAGTTTCCAAGGTTAGCAAAGACATGCTGTGCAGAGGAGAAGCTCAGCACTAATCAGGCTGATTATTGTGGCATTTATCACAAGAGGGCTGCAGAACAGGGAAGCCTTCCCCTGAAGCTGCCCAGGTAGCCTGCAGTTCTTTTCCTCTAGAAGTCTCTGCAGCAGGGTGGGTGCCAGTCTCCACAGGTGCTCTGCAGCAGCAAACCTCGTGCAGCACATTTCACCAGCTGAATTAGTCTCGATACAAGGGGCAGAATGACCCCACAGAAAACGAGCCAAAGGCGTGTTGCTAGCAATCAGCCAGCACCTCTGGGTTGTACTGGGCTACCAAGCCTACCCCAGACAACTGGGAAGTCACAAACAAAACATATTTTAAATGTTTCCAGGCAACAAGGTCACTACGTCTTGACTCGTTATACCATTTGCTTTTTACCCAGCAGGCACTTACTTTTTCTTAACAGCTAATTTCTGCCTTTTCTTTGCCTTCCTAGTATTCAGCAGCATATTGAATACCACTCCCTTCTCCAGCTGGGGGCCATTTTTGTAGTCTCAGTAAAAAAGAAGGGATTTTGATGTAAAATTTGCTGAAATCAGAGGTTCTGCACCAAATGGCTTCTACCGCAGCTACTGCTTTCAATGTAGTTAGTGATCTGTCTTTCATGGGTCTTTTTCTCTACTCGGAGACCATCTATGTCTCATCCATTCTGATTTATAACAGAGTGTCCCTTTATTTAACTTCTATCCAAGATTTCCAAGTTTTTAGTCAGTCATTGGAAGCAAAGACAGAAAAAAAAATCTTTTTGGTTTGAGAAGAAGAGTTTACTTTACAGTTCATAAATATCCCATCAAGTAAACAAAGCTCTTTTTTCTTTCTGGATGATGGTACATTTATTTATGAGTTCTCATAGAAGCATATACAGTTTAGAATAAAATGAGATTTATTAGTAAAAAATGTGCTAACACCAGATTCAGCTTAAGGCATCTTAGCAGCATCAGCAAAAATGAATTTTGCTGCCTGGAGAAGAGGTCTGGGTTCTTCCTATCACAGGGAGAGAGGGAGGGAGGAAGGGAGGGGAAGGACAGAACTATGATGAGGAGCAGAGAGGACAGTTCAGGAGAGCCAGGCCTGCTGCTGCCAGAGGAATGGGTGAGCAGGACAACAGCTTATTCTGAAATGACTTACTCTCTGTCCTAAGCAACAGCCCTGGCTGGGTTTTCAGGCTTTGACAAAGCGGGAAGCAGGGCCATGGATGTCTGCTGCCCATGTAGCTCCTGTCGTCTCTGCTGCTTATAGCTGACCTTTGTACATATCCAGCTATCACTTAAGGCACAGAAAGATGATATTCAGATCCCTTCGTTGCCTGATTTGGAGCAAGGAATTATGTTTAGGTCTGATATTGCTGGAGAGTACCTTGGTCATTGACTCAGGAAGTGTTTGAACATCTGCTCTTGAAACTGTATACTTGTTTTAATTCCAGTCATTGGAGCTGGCCCTGGAAGTCACACACGACTGCCTTAAACAGCATTTTTGGTTGCTCTGACCCAAAGAACATTTGAAGTGCATGAACAACCTCTTTGGAAGACTGTGAGAAAACAGTCTTGTTTGCGCTAAATCTGGATGTTTTTCCTGGTTCTGAAAGCATGGAATTATTAATCTCACCAAAATACCCATTTCCGTATTCTGCTTTTCACTCAGGTCAGCAGACAATGGAAATTTATATTTAGTTTTACATTATTTTTAACTACAACATGCTTTCACATCATCAGCTCTGACACTTCTTGTAGCCAGTTCTTTCTTTTATGTCACACTACTCTGAGGTTAAGGTGTTGCAGAAATTGGAAGTGAATCTACAAAAGACAGAAGAAAGTGGTTTTCTCTCTGCTTCTGAATCAAATTCTGTTTTCTATTCCTAGTTTTTAAAGCTTTGCATGTTTTTGTGGAGCTCTACCAGTTTGATCTAGTGTGTATTTCTGCAATCTTCAGGCTCCCATGTAATTGTGGTATGAGCGCTTAAGAAGTTACTGTGCATCAGCTAAGCCATGATAACTGTCCCGTGTTTAGGGTTAGCCCACAGCAAATGTGATGTAATGTGAGCTATCTTAAGCCTCTTTTGTGATGGGCTGTACTTTCTTGGGAGACTTCTGGGTGTCATTATTCCAGTTGCACTGATTTATCTGTTTGGGTTCTCCATCCCCGTGTCCTGTAAGTTATTAAATCAACTCCTCACATTTAACCTTTAAAATCTTTCGGTTTTTACTTCACTTTAACGGGCTTCAGATCCCTTGTCATACTTTGCTCTTATTTGGAAGTCTGTACTAAGCCTTACAGGCTGGTTATAGGAAGGGTTTCTGTACAGAGGAAAGAACAAGTAGGAGTGGCTACAAACAGGTCTGTACACAAAGGCAGCAATTTCCTTTCTAAATGAATGCCTGCTGTATAACAGACCTCTCATCTTACCTGACTGCTGAGGCATGAGTCTCCAAAGGTCTGATCAAAAGTGATGGATGAAGAGGGAAATGTAAATGGGTGTACCCAAGACCATAAAGCCACCTGACTGATGTGAGACTGGGGTGGTGTCTGCTTCTTGGGGGTGACCTTTGGTGCAGTTCTTCTTTGGTAATGGGGCAACTCTTGGAGGCACTGCTGGGCCTTCAGGCCACACATCAGGTACATTTGTATTGCAAATGTTAGAGATGCAGGGATGCATAGGTTAATGCAATGCAAAAAGGGCCTGGAAAACAGCAAGTCTAATTATTACAGTTGTGAAACTGAAGTAAAGAGGAGAGTGTGACTGCTAAGGACAAGACTGGGACAAGTCCAGCTACAGCATTAAAAGAAACAGCCTGACCTGAGTGCCTGTCATTGCTGAGGCCTGGAGCTTGTGTCCCTCCTTAGGGGTTGGGTTAAGTATGTAACTATTTAGAAAGGGTATGATAAAAGTTAATTTTCAACAATACTTTACAAGATGTAAGAAACTAAATAAATTTATAAAAAGAAACTTGCAGCTTGAGGGTTGTGAGATTCAGGTAGCTGGACAACTGACCACTATTTGACTGACAGTAAACCACTGCTGTTTGTTATCCTGTCTTAATAAAGTAAGGCTAGAGATAAATCTGGTGTCAAGCTGAAATCCATGGCTGAGCAAGGCTGTGAGTGAATTTGGTTCCTGGTAAAAGTAGGATTTGAAATCAGTTTAAGAGCAGCCAGTTGTGGCTTAGCAGCTGCACCCTAGAGAGCCAGGAGCAGGAGTAAGGCAAATCTTCAGGGAAGCAGACAGTGCAGGGGGGGCTGTGGGAATAATTCAGCTGAGAGGGCTTTGTTCTTCTTGCATGGAACACAACAGGCCTGAAACAAATGAGCAGAACTGC
This sequence comes from Merops nubicus, assembly GCF_000691845.1. Lineage (NCBI taxonomy): Eukaryota > Metazoa > Chordata > Aves > Coraciiformes > Meropidae > Merops > Merops nubicus. Next base: position 11,781 of record NW_008598538.1, read on the forward strand.
TTTTGAACAAACATCTTCTTGTCTGTGTTTTCAGCCTTTGGGGCCTTGGCTTGCTCTGCTAACATACACAGGTGAAACTGAAGCACTCCTGACTCCCAGGCCTCACTGAAGTCCAAACTCATTTTTCTTTCCAAAAATGGGCTAAATATGGACCAAATGTGGGTTGGATTTTTGCATCTCAGGGTCTTCCCCACAGCTAATAACTCTAGGAATATTCTTCCCTCATTGTTTGTGTAATGCAGTGCGTCAGTTTTTTGGTTGCCTGCAGTGAAATAAAGAATAAGACTACCTGTCAACAGC
>NW_008598539.1:0-9255 GCF_000691845.1 Merops nubicus
TTGAAATCACTTAATATCAGGCGCTGGCTAAAATTCAAGGCACAGCTGTTTGCTTTTGCTTCCCGTTTAAAATGTAATTTTTTTAAAAAATAAATTATTATTATTTCTTCAGGGTGATTGGTGGCTGTAAAAAGAACAGGCATTGTAAGCTCGGTAGTTATTTTTGATCAGTGTTTTGACATAAAATACCTCTTCAATTTAAAAATAAAATGACATTTTGAATTAAAAAAAAATAATTCCCATGCTTCTGAGGGGGAAATTGAAAATGTTATTCTGGGGAAACTGAAAACGTTATTGAGAGCTGATGGTTTACTGCTGCAGAGAGAGAAGTGGGTTTCAGGTTTCCCCATCTATTCCGAACAGGGAAAACATTTGGGCACCAAAAGTGTATCTTCCCAGGGCTAAAAGTGACCTATGCTTAGAAAATGCAAGTCTGTGTTGGTGCAGAATGGATTATAGCATCTTTCCTGGGTTGCCGCTGGTAGACTGAAGGGTTCTTAGCCAAAGCTCTTCAGACCTAACTCTTTAGTACTTGAGTTGTTATGGTTATGTGTTAGTGTCTTAAAAGCCTGTATCTCAGCTGAATCTGTTAAGCTGTGTGAATGGGCATCTGTTGATCCTAGAGCGAGTATCTAGATGTGAATATGGGCCTGATTTTTAACGTGGGTAAGCCAAGTTTGTAGGGAGGAGATAAGGGAACTTGCTTTGAAAATTTACTGACTGCTAATGTAGCTTGTTCATCAAAAATATTATTTTTATTCCAGCTAAATTAGCCAGGTTTACCAGAAAAAGGCCCCAGTGATTTGCTTTTCCTCATCTGTCCTCACGCACACAGTTGCTCTTTCTTCAGACGCACAACTGTATTGCAGAACGCTGAAATATCCTGGTTGCAGCTGTTTTTGCTAACAGGTGCATGAAAACAATTGGGAGTGCATGCAAAACTCCTCGTAGTTAGCAGAGGGTTCAGTCTTTCAGTCATTTTTCACCTCTTTGGAGATTTGCCAGTCCTTTGCCCAGCTGAGAGCTACAGGGCACTTCACCGGGGGGCAGAGCACCACACCCCAACATTCATAAAATGGTGCATGAGAGGCTTTCTCCTTTGTGATTTGAGGGTCAGATGAAGCTGTGGAAGTTGCAGCTTTGATGCTGAGTGCTTTGTAATAGGAGGGGAACCTTGGGGAAGAAGCATGCTCTTGATATAAATGAGAGAGGTGGGAGAGGTCTCTCCCCTTTTTGTTGTCTTTTGGTTTGCTTGTGAAAAGTGCTTTTCCTGTGGGACTGTGGCACTTGAATGACTTCCTTCCATTGCATAGTTACTGTGTAATAAACACCTCTAGGAAGGGGTTAAAACCAAATGGTGACACAAGGAAATATTTAAAAAAAAAAAAAAAAAAAAAAAAAAAGGTATGGCACATAATGATTATTTAGCAATGGCTACTGTGTAACATTTAACTAGGAAACCCGAGCTGACACTGACAATCTGGCAGTGCCGTCTGCTTGCCATTTAGTAGTTGAGTAATCTGTGAACTACTGTAAGAATTTAATTTGTGGTTCAGTATGTTCTAATGGAAATATAGATGACAATAGCCTCTCAGTCCTTAGTGTTTGTAATGTGAACAGCTATCGCAGTGTGAATCCTAATGTTCAGTATTAATGAGCTGGTCCTCTCCAGACTTGAGAGAGTATCTGAAAAACCACTGGATTTTTGACAAGTAAAATAGGGAAGACTTTTTATTTGCCTCCTTATTTCTGAGCCTGCAGATTATCCCTGAAACATGCCTTCGCTGTTTGATTCCTGAGAACAAGGACTGCAAGCTACTTGGGGGTGGGGTGGGGAAAGGAAACTGATTTCTTACGTTGACTTGATCAGACTGACCCTGCAATTGTCTTAAGCACCTTTGAATTGAAGCAGAGTACTGAGAAATGTGTTAATGTTCTATGTTCTGCCTCAATCTCTGACAGTTTTCCTTCTTTTAGACTGTTTGCTCATGCTGGTGTACAAGGATAAATCTGAACGAGCAAAAGGGCATAAGGAGAGAAGCAGCATGACCTTAGAAGACATCTGTGGCTTGGATCCTGGGCTCTCCTATGAGGGCTTGAATCACACGCTTGCAATCATCTGTCTCTCTCAAGTTGTGATGCTGGGATTTGACAACAAGGAAACAATGTATGCGTGGGATGTACGAATCCGCTACAGTTTGGGGGAAGGTAATCTTTGGCTTCTCCCATTTTTTTGTTTGTTTCTCCCCAAGGAAATTTTCTTTTGCTAAAATGCAAATAACAAAGTAGAATTAAGGAGAAGACCGTCATTCATTTGAGAGTGAAGACACTGGTCTTCCCTCTACATCTAAAAGCAGGTGTCCCTTATGACAGGTTTTGTTTACAGTACTGCCCTGTATTGCTGGGTAACTGAGAGCTCTTGACTTAGTTTTTGATTTTGGCACTGAAAATTTGTAGCTCTGAAGCAAAGCGATCAGATTGTACTTATGTTCCTGCAATTTACTTGGGGATTTTGACAACAGGATTCGGAGGGAGCCTGAATTAAGCAGAGTCTAGAGTGTGAAACCTGGCTAGTTCAATCCCAGTTTTCTGAGTTACCTACTAGGTATTTCATTGATAATTTTTATTGTTTCTAGTGTCCTTTTTCACAAAGAGACGTCTTGCAATTAAAGTGTTGTCAGACACAGTCTTTCCAGCTCACTTCACTCTTATGCATCCTTTTATTTATTTTTTTTTTCCTGGTTGGCAACTTTAAAATGTACAGTGGTGAACAAAGAGTGATAATATTGGTAATCCATAGTATCTGCCTTATGTTTGTTTAGTCATAACTAGGGAAGGAGGGTGATTGTGTAGGAGACACACATTAGCCATCTTAATCATTTGTTACATATGCTCTGCCATCTGTTGCATTTGTGGACTCATTTCTTTGCAGTACATACATAGCAAGATGGCCTGGAAATTCTACAGTAATAAAATGTAGGAGTATCAGAAGAGAGATGTATGGATGTATCACTTGGAGCTGTCAAATACGAAGCCTTGCATAAGGGGAAAGGATAGAATCATAGAATGTCTGGGCTGGAAGGGACCTCCCAAGGTCATCTAGTCCAACCCCCCTGTCACAAGCAGGGACATCTCCAAGCGGCTCAGAGCCTCATCCAGCCTGATCTTGAATGTCTCCAGGGATGGGGCCTCCACCACCTCTCTGGGCAACCTACTCCAGTGGTCTATCACCCTCACGTGGAAGAACTTTTTCTTAATGTCTAACTTAAATCTGGCCTTTCCTAGCTTAAAGCCATTACCCCTCATCCTGTCACTACAAACCCTTGTGAATAGTCTCTCCCCTGCTTTCTTGTAGGCCCCTTTCAGGTGCTGGGAGGTTGCTATAAGGTCCCCATGCAGCCTCCTCTTCTCCAGGCTGAACAACCCCAGCTCCCTCAGGCTGTCCTCATAGGAGAGCTGCTCCAGCCCTCTGATCATAAAGGAAATGTGTCCTAGCTCAGCAAAGAGCTGCACTTTTTTTTTTTTTTTTTTTTTAAAAAAAAAAAAAGGAATTTCTCAGTTGGGTAGTAATAGAGTCTATTGGATGATGGTATGTGCAGCCATGGAGAAAAGATGGAGCAGGAGAGAATGTGTGTGGAGGTGAAGGAATGAAGAAGTAAGAAAAGAAATATAATTGGTTGAAGTGGCAATAGAATGTTAATTGCAAAAAAGTGTAGAGGAAGAAGGATAGACCAGAGCATGGAAATTTTTTTCAGGTTTTTATGCTTCAGTGCAGGTTCAATTAGGAGAAAGGAATCAAATTGAAGTGAGTCTAGTCTGAGCAGACAGAAATAGAAGAGTGGAGACTTGGAGGATGAGAGGATAGTGACGTGTTTTTTTTCTTGAAGTGTAGTAAGGGTGCCGTTGTGTGCTTTAGGAGTAAGGTGGCTGGGTGATAAAAATAGGCAATGGATAGATGACCTCAGAGTCTGGGAAGCAAAAAAAAAGTGAAAGGAGTTGGTGCTGTTCTTGAATGAGGGCCACAGAATGAAGGTATTTTCACTGGAGGTTCCCAGTGTTTTCTCTGTTTCTAGTAGATGGGGTGGATGTGATTGCTGGAATAAAAGAACCAGGATTAGAGAAAACAGTGGAATGAAGTAAGTTGATATACAGTTGAGGTGTGAGCAGAGTGCTTGAACCCACAACTCATTCTAAGGAAGTTAGCATACTACAGGTTGGTGAATAGCTGCGAAGAAGGAAAGATTAGCTAAAGGAAACAAGGAACTTATATAGTACCTTTTGTTCATGGGTATATTCAGCTCAGTAACTTATTAATTATTTTTCAGAGTAGGAGAAATAGATGGATGGGGAAAGTTCTGAAAAAATATTCCAATTTGCCAAGGAAGCAGCATATGGCGAAAGCTTCATATCCAGATCTGTTTTTTTCCTCTTCTATGGCTTTGTTCAGATTTGGATATGCTGTTCTTTTAACAGTGATCTAGAATCTAAGCTGCAGCTCATTGTTCTTGGCAGCTGTTGTAACTTGTATCTGATGTGTGATGACTGTGCTCTATTCCTCATGTATGAGGCAGAAAGAACCCTGAAGCTTCTGCTCTCCTGGTTTAATTGCCAGTGAAGTACTGGGCAGAGTTAACTGGGCAGAGGAGTCCAAATGATATAAAAGATTCCTTGCTGAATGTTATCCATCAAGATAGTTTCAGTATCTTTTTCATAGGTTATGTTTAAGCAGGTTGTGTAACAACTGTGTGCCCAAAAAGGGGACATCGTGTGACTATTGATTTGTTCCCTAGCAGTACTACTGGCAAAACTGTAAGTAGAGCTGCAGTTAGTTAGATCTATCTCTGTCTCCTTGCACATTTCACTCCAATGACTTTGTGGCTAATTCTGCTGGAGCCTTAGGGAACTTACAAAATGCACGTCACAGATGAGGAGTTGACTTACAGCTAAGAGGGTAACTAAGAATATAGCAAATTTTAGATGAGAAGCAAGTCGCAGACCTAGCTGAAATTCATGATGCTTGAAGCAGCTTAGGCAAGAAAAAGGGAAGAGTGATTGTGAGAAGTGACACTGTCTGGAAGTTACCCTGTAGATTTGATAGGCAGGTAGCTGTTCATATGATCTGTCTTGGATAACCAAAAGCCAGATCTGTGTGCTTCTTGATAAATGCTCCTGCGAAAACCCAGAAGTGTAACAGACGTGATGCTTCTCTCTGTCAAGACAGTTGTTTGAGAATTAGATGCTTTAGATGCTTGCTCACTTACATTGCTTCCTTTGAAATACTGTGAGATTTGAGCCCTTGAACTGCTCCCGGTAGCTTATTGTTAAAAATGCAACAGCTCTGGAGGAGAAGATGGGAGACCAGGCTAGAACAGCTGCTGCTTTAGGTAAAGGACTCTTGCGGTGCAGGGGATACTGGAGTTGAGATTTGGACGTGAATTTTGTGAGCTTTAATGAGACAGGTGTTTCCTTTTTTCTCCCTACTCTTTTGAAGTTTAGGCTGTGAAATATGAAGAAGTAAGTGACATCTAAGAGTGTTTATTATCTGTGAATAGCTTAATTTCTTAGTAATTTTAAATGTCTGGGCATCTACCATCACCAACTCTCAAAAGATTCACAGAGGTAGGAAAATGTAATTTTCCTTATTTTACTGCTAGGGAAGGAGCAAAGCAGTTTTTTAAAGGTTGCAAATGAGTCAGTGACAGAGTTCTGGTTAGAGCCTGCCTAATTCTTTGAGCCTTGGCTTTTGGACTCCTTGGGCACTGTGTTATGTGTGTGAGCATGCAGGTAGGAAAGGAATGATGCAAGATGCTTAAAGAAGGTGACAAACTTGTGTAGTGATGGAAGGATAGAAAAGGTAGGTGAAGTGTGGGCTGGATAACTGACTAAATTGGGTTTGGGAATAGCCTGGAAGATTTAGGATGAATTAACGTACTATTACAAATTAATAATTTGTAACATTAAGACAAGATATGTTCTCTTTCCAATCTTAAACTGGCATAATAGAGAACAATGAGCTTGTAGCTACTCATGCGAGGCTGTCTGGGCTATGTCTGGAATGTTTATACTAGAGTCTCGTGATGTGGGCAGGAGTTGGTCCACATACCACATCTGAACAAAATGACTTACGTAACATAAGTCATGGCACCTTACTTCTATTTTCTGTAGTAATTTTGTTTTCTTCCTTATCTGATAGTTCATAGATTTCAAGTTTTTGTAGCACCTGGCACTAAACTAGAGAGTGGGCCTGCTACCCTGCATTTCTGCAATGACATTCTCGTCCTTGTAAAAGACCTTCCTCCTAGTGTCATGGGGCAGTGGAAGCTCTCAGATCTGCGTCGGTATGGAGCTGTCCCAAATGGATTCATCTTTGAAGGGGGTACCAGGTGCGGCTTCTGTAAGTACAAATGGAACTGTCTTCTAAAAGTTGCTTGAAAACTTTTGTGAAAGTCTAAATGCCAGTCTCATTCAAAGTGGGAGCTGCAGAACCAGCTGTGCTTCTTTGTCATACAGGCAGCCTCATATCAGAGGGTCTGTTTTGCTGAGTAGATTTTTACAGGCTTCAACCCTGGTGTTCAGTAAAGATGTGACTCTGTGGAGTCCTGACTGAACATTACCCTGGGACTCTCCAGGAGATGTTTAGTCAACTATTGCTATTGGACACGGAGCAATGGTAAGGTAATGATATTTTATGGCTAGTGTCATGCAAGAGATAAGGCAAAATGGCTTACTAATCAGATTATTAAGTTATGATTAATTATTTTGTTTGCAGAGGGAAAATTATATGGATATTAACGTTACACTTGGCGTTAAGGCTCTCATTGTGTAAGAGCTAATGTCTATATCCTGTAGATGATTTCTAGCTACTAAAAGTTACGATTTTTTTTTCTGTTCCCTTCCCTGTTAGTAATTTTTTTACTGTATTAAACCATGAGATTCATGAGCTCAAAATGAAAGCAAGCAAGCTGAAACTAGTTTCTGTAGCCTAGTAGCTTAAGATGGGGAGACATCTCCTGTTTTGTTGTCCAGTTCAGGACTTCTCACATTCTCACTTCAGAAAAAATGCAAAGCTCCTATGCAAGGCCTGAGAAGGACAGAAAATTAATGCACTGATACATTTTCTAATGATGTATATGATAAGGTTTATCTTCAAAAGCAGGGTTTGAAGCCATGATGAACTGATGATCTGTGAAGTGCAAGTGGATGTGCAGATCACCAGTTCAGATGTGAAGCTGTTTGACTTGCATACTAAAATGTGAAAATAAGGGATTCCTTCAATTGCCAACCAAAACTTAGAAGGTTTCAGAGTTGATCCAAATCCAAAGATATTCTTCCTTGGGATCTGGGGAGGAAGGGGAAATTGAATGTTTTACTCTAGTGAGGTTTTAGTTTTGTCAATTAAAGTACAGAGCTGAGTTATAAAGATGGTAACTATCGACTCAACTGTTATATCCTGATGTAAGACACTTGTTTTCAATGTGGATGATTCTGATGGAAATCTTTCCCTGCCTAAGTCAGAGGCTGGGATTAAAGAAGGGTTTCCACCATCTGAAGGAGCAGGTTATAGGTATAGCCTGTGAGGAAGCAAATCTGTTCTCTCTTAAGGTTATTCTGTTTCAGAGCTGCTATGGGAACTGCAGTGCAAGCGTCTTGTTTCCTAGTGGTGTGGTTTAGACTGTGAGCAAGATAGCTGGTTATAAGTTTAAGGGGCAGTCAGCACAGTCATTTTTTCCCCCCTCTCTTTTTGATACTGCAGTTGACCCAGGCTAAACTAGAATCTGCAGCTGAGTGTAGCTGTGCCAACATCTGCAGTTCCGGTTTGAGTTTTTTCTCCATGCAGAATAAAGCAATTGTTTGTTCCTTTCTCAGTATGCAAGTACTACTTTCAGTGCAAGCTGGACTTCTAATAGATGTGTGCAGATATGCTATACTGACGTAATTTGGGTCTGATTTGTTTTTGAACTGAAAAGTAGAAAACTTAATTTCGAACTAAATGGTTCAAAATGCATAAAGGAAGAAAATCTCCTGAAGTTGAACCATGGTGTGTTTGGAAAGCTTATATAGAGTAGTAGTTTTAGAACTAATGAAATCTGAAATAATTTAATAATGGAAAACTTACATAAAAAATAGGGAGAAATCTGAATATAGGTGCTCTCACAGGCACTCTCCTGAGGTCACCTAATTTACACGTATTCAGCAACAAGGCACTTAAGATATAAGCATAAAGAATGAAGAGACATTTCAGTAGGATTTAGCTAATGTACTCAATACTAAATTGTGTTTAGTAAAACCTATCTGTTGTCTTCATTTGGTTTTGTAATAAATCAGTATTATTGACTATGTACTGGTATGATCTGTATTTATGATTGGAAAGGAATATATTAGATTATTGGTATATCACATCTCTATATATTACTTACATTACGTTGTTAAAGATGTATATTTCTCCAAATAAAATCAGACCAGTAAGTAATATGAACAGTTTTTATATGATATAAAAGATGTTCAGTATCCCATATAATGAATATAGAACACCTCAGTTTGGGCATTACATTTTCATTGCAGTGTTTGGGGAATAACTGTTTTGGTCTTTAATTGGGTTTCATAGTAAATGCTAACATACATTATAACATTACTAATACACTAGGAACTTCCACTTACTGTCAATTAGTTTGAAAGAAAATTTTATGCTTTAATACATAGAATATCACCAGTGCACACTAATGTTTAAATTTTAAAAGCTAGCAAGTATATGAACAAAAATATTAATCTGAAATAACTCGATTCCTCAGTTGTTTGGTAGTACAACTGAACACTATAGTTTATTTTGAAAGATTAGTGGTGCTTTAGTATAGAGAATTTTCCATACCTGTTGTGTTATTAAGGTGGTGATGAGACACTGTTGATCTAGTTATGCAGCAGCATTATAGGATGCTAATTATTAGGTTTCTAAAATATAGTAAGAAGCAAATTGTTTTGGAATGAGATCAGAAAGAAACGTCCACTTTGGATGCCACAAATGCCTAAATACCAGAGAATGCTTGAGGCTGGACAAAGTAATGTCCAAAAGTCCCTCCCAAGTCCCCTTCTCAAAGCAGGATCAGCTAGAACTGTATCTAGTCAGGTTTTGATTATGTCAAAAAATGGGCACTCTGCAACATTTGTGAGCTACTTCTTTCCATGTTACAGCGTAACAGCTGCTCCTCCCGATTTTGTGTCTTCTGCAGACTTGCAGAGGGGGCACTCTTTTCCCTCCTC
>NW_008598539.1:9286-54516 GCF_000691845.1 Merops nubicus
AGGATGTTAATCAGCATTAGCCTGAGCATTGACGCCTTGCATACGCCTGGAGTGACTGGGCTCTGGCTGGTTGTTGCACTGCTGGTGGTAACCCTTTAAGCCTGGCAGTTCAGCCAGTTTCATCCACCTCACTGCTCACTTACCTAGTCTGTACTTGATCAGCTTCTCAGTGAATATATTATAGGAGATGGTGCTGAACTCCTTGTTAAAGTCAAAGCAAACAATATCTACTGCTTCATCCACCAAACCAGTCACTTTGTCAAAGACTGTCAGAGTGGTTAGGCATTATTTCCCTTCCACAAGTCCATACCGACTGCTCCCAGTCAGGACTTTGGAAATGGCTTCTAGGACTATTTCCACTATTGCCTTCCCTGGTCTGTGATTCCCTGAATCCTACTTCTTGTCCTTCTTGAAGATAGAACTGATGTCTGCACACAGTTCTACCCTCCAGCCTCTGTGATCTTTCAAAGATAATGAAGAATGTCCTTGCAGTGACACTAGCCAACTCCCTCAGCCTGTGAATGCATCCAATAAGGCCCCGTAGCTTAAGTATGTTCAGTTTGTTTAAAGGTTCCTTAATCGTCTCCTCTTCCACCACGGGAAAGTTGTAGGTTTTCTGCATTTTCCCTCAAGTGTCGGGGGCATGGGATTCCTAATGAGGGAACTGAGTCTTGTCAGTAAAGACCAAGGTGATGAAGACCTTGAATACCTCAGTCTTTTTAATGTCTTGTCAACAGGTCCACCATCTCGTTCAGTGTTAGGCTGAAGTTTTCCCTAGTTTTCCTTTTGCTGCAGATATAGTTGCTTCTTGCAGAAGCTCTTCTTGTTGCCTTTTGCATCCCTCCCCAGAGTCAATTCCAGGTAGAGTGAGGCTTTCCTAACCCATTCCCACGTGCTTGTACAGTGTGTCTGTATTCCTCTTGCATCATCTTGCTCACCCTACTTCTGCCTATGTATGCTTTCTTTTTGTTTGAGTTTCATATGGAGTCCAGTGTTCATATGTGCAGGCAAGCTTGGCTTGCAATTGCAGGAGGAGATTCTTGAAAATCAGCCATATCTCCTGTATCCCACTTCTCACCAAGACTGTATCACATGGGATTCTTCCTGAACAGGCCAAAGTCTGCTCCTGCAGACTGATTCTAGGAAGTAGGAGTGAAGATGTTATGGGTCTGTAGGCAAGAAGTTAGAAAAACAAAAGTGCAATCTTTTTCCAAGTGTGGTGCCTAACTGGTGTTCAGAGGGCAGTCTAAAACATCACTAGAAAAGATGAAGTGGTGGTAGTGTTGCTCTGCATGTCTTTTTCTGGTTGCCATAGTTGGATGGATTGGGAAACCCAAGTTCTTGGCTTCCTTCAGCCTGCAGGGCTTCAAGTCTTTGTTTTCCTCCTGAGAAAACAGGATGCCAACAGGAAGAAGAGCCCTCTACAAGGCCTGGAAGTTGTCTTGCTGTGTAGCCAGGCACGCAGGTGTCACTGGGATCAGAAAAGTGTAGTATGCTTCTGTAGCCTTGAGACTGGGAATGCAACGTTCAGGGACAGACCCTCGGTGCTGGTCACTGCTCCTAAGCTTAAATGCTTAGTTCTTAAACTTAGATCTTAAGAAAGCTCAGAAATAGTAGGGTGTGTAAATAGCCCTTCACTTATGTCCTTTAGTTAAATTGTGGCTTTTCTTCTGTTACTTGTTCTAGATTTGATGCAATTGCTGTGCTCAAAGAACTTAAACTGTTTTGAGCTTACTGAGTGTTCCTGTGTCTTATCTCCACATTGCAAGAAACCTGAATGGTTCAATCCATAAGCCAGAGTGCTGGATGCATAAGGAACACCGCCCCCCACCTTCCCCTTAAGCTTATGTTTTCTAGTGCAAAATGTTACAGGTGTAAAAAGGAACAAATATGATCCCTTATTGTTCAAAGGGAACTTTTCTAGTTCAAGAAAGATATTCTGCATTTATTGATATACCATTAGTTAAAATGGTCTTTGAAATTGTGGCGAGGCATACAGAAATAAAGAATCTGGCTTCTGAATGGCTGTCAACTGTTTTTGAAGGTCCAGCACTATTTTGGACACTGGTGTTGTCATGACAATATGATCCTTTAAAAAGAATCAATATTTATTAGGCTTAAAATGTCTTGAGGTTTATAGATCCTTTTGTATCTATGATCTTTTTAATATTTTTAAAATTTCTGAACTAAATTTGTGTTCTTTTAGCCTAGATTGTTGTTGTACCAACATTATCCTTTAGTGTGATGTTCTCTCTCTTTTTCTTTCTGTGATGCTTACCTCTCTAAATATTTATAGACCATTTATTTATGCCCTCTGTCACTTTTGCTAGGTTAAACAAACTCAGCTGTTTGTCTCCCTGGTGAGATACAGGAGGTCATCAGTGCCTGTTTTTTAAGTAGTAATTAATCTTTATTTTTTTTTTTTTTGGTTACAAGTGAATAGAATTCTAGACAAGTACTTTGGAAAGAGTCCCACTACGTTGCTGAGCATTATATTAAACCATTTTTTCTTAAGAAATGTCTATCTGGATAGCTGAGAAGCTTCAGCTGCTATGAAGGGGTGTTCTTGCCTTTTCCCCTGCATGTGTGCATTCAAAGGGAAGAGCAGCATATCCATTTTGGTACAAAATAGCTTGCTGTGGTTGGAGACTCCTTACATACCGAGTTCAACTTCATCTTGTTTGAGGAGCTGATGCCCCTAATTGAGCACTTAGACATGGCTGTAAGCATATCACATTTAAATATGTCTTTAAATATTTGATTTAATACTGCCACAAGAAAAAAAAATGCATTCTGTAAATAGGACTTAAATAAGAATATAACTCTGGTTATTCCTAATAGAAAAGTGTTGTTAAAGGGAAAGACCATCCTTCTTCAGGTATTCGTCTTTCATCTCATTCCTCTGAAATTCTTGAGCGATAGGACAAAGAATTAGTCTCTAGGAGAGAAAAAAAGATATTTTATTGCAGAGGTAGTTTTAATTCCCCAATGAAATGAATAATAGTATGAAGGTTTTGTTTGGCTCTGAAGGCTTTGATGCTCAGTCCAGATAGAAGGAAGACATCTGAGATAATGCTGAGTTTTCAAACATTAAATCTAGGTGCACTTTCATGATTAACACCAGTTTATTCTTAAAGAGGAAAAAGCAATTACATTTTGAACTTTGCTTGCTTTTAACATCATAACTGTAATGCTATGGATTAGAAAATCCTTTATTCAGCTGCAAATAAGTTCGTCTCTGGGGCAAAATTTGCCTTCCCCTGCCACCAGCCTCTCTCTACTGAAGCTCAACCACATGTACCATTGGAAAAACAAACAAAACAAAACCGAAAAAACACATACACAAAAAAATTGAAAAAAACCAAACAAAACACCACAAAAAAAAAAACACTAAAAAAACCCCAAAACAAACAAACAACCAACCAACAAAAAAACAACAACAACAACAAAAACAGAACATGCACCGGGGCCTAGGAGTCAATTGAGAAATTTACTTAGAGCAGCAGGCTGGAAAAAAGGAGCCTCTCACTTTCCTAAATCGCTAGCTCAATTAGTGTGCACTGATTAAAATGCCTGGTTGCCAGGGAAATCTTGACTTGGAGGTCAGTGTGAAAAAATTCAAATATGGTAATAAAAGGGCATGTTAACATTGTGAGAATTCAGTATCTCCAGTGTTCAAGTGCTTCAGGATTAGCTTCCAGAGCCCAGTTTGAAGCCACCTCAGGTTTTCTAACAGCGTATCCTTAGAAGAGGGGAACTTGTAGGACCATTGGTGCCCTTTGAAAGAACAAATGATACTTCTGCTGCTAGTTGCAGGATAAACAAGAATATTTCAGTGATTGTTTTGATGAAATTAGGTGTCTCTTTCTTTCCAAGACTTCTGTAAGTGGCTTTTAAAGATCTTTCTGAAGTAATGGAAGCATAACTGGAAGGGCCAAAGGGAAAGGGGAGGAGCCTATAATGAATGGGAATTTATTTGAAAATTAGAAGCAGTAGAGTTGGTTGCACTGAGGCAATAGCTGGAATTTCTTGAAAGGTTCTGGCTGGTGTGTATTTGCGTATCTGTTTATGTGCAGATACTCTTCTGTTGCTGCCTCCTTCTTAGCCCTACTGCAGACAACAAACATCTGTTGAGTAGTCATGCCCACATCTTAGTGGGCAATACTAGGAATACCCACTGTCATTTTCACTAGAGAGAAGAGCAGCCTGAGCCATGCAGCCTGAGGTACCTTCTAAAGGCGGTTTGCTGAAGGCCAGGAATGAGACATACCGGGTGGACAATATGGTGATTGCCATGAACTGAACTGCCATGGTTTGTACCTGTTTTGTAGCAAAAAGATTTCAGGCTCTAGCATTGTCTGGCATCTGTTAGGAGTGATAATTCCTGGGAAAGGACTGACTCTTCCTCCCTGCTTCCATGCATGGTACAGAGATTTAAGTAAGTTTTGAGGGTGTATTTGACCATGGGTTTGTTTTTTTCTATAATGATGAGTTAAAATCCAGCATAGCAAGATTTAATAATAGTTGAAAATTTTATGAAATTGGCAACTTCTCTTGATGTTTGGGAGACTGTACAGTGCTGTACTGGTAACTGCCATGGAGGACTGGCTTAGTGTGTCAGCCGTGTGCAAGGCTGCTTTTCACCAAGTCTCTCACCCCATGGAGACAGTGAGTAAGTGAGCCCTTTGGACTAGTAAACAGCTGCATGGTATTACAGTGACACATACCACATATTCCATGGCTTCCAAATGCTTGTGCACCAAAGCTGTTGCAACACATGACTGAGATGTGTAATTTCTAGTAGTGAATTTCCCAGCTTTCTGAAGAAAGCGGAAAAGAAATGTAATTGCTGGCTTTTATGTAAGCTTTTAAAAGATAACTTAGTTCAGCCTTACCTATTCATTCTTCTCACCTGATGTCTTTTGCAAGGACCCCCAAACTATTTCTTCCCTTGCAGTCTAGATCTACCTAGCAAAACAAGAAGGAAAGCATTTCCTGTGAGAGTTGATCAGTGATTATGGTGGTCAAATGAATAGAAATATTTTATGCATGTATGTATATTGAATCCATATACATGTGCACATGTGCATGCACTGTTTGCATTAGTTATATAAAGGCTGTCACATTTGTTTTTGGGATTTCCAAATATGTGATAGTTCTTTGCAGAAATCATCCTTTGACTTAAGCAGCCAGCTTGCAAGCACACATTTACTTTTTTGTTTCCATTAAAGTCAAAGGCTTTTAGAGCCTCTTAGGAGCTTAAGGCTCTTGACAGTAGTGATAAAAAACCCATAGTGGTCCATAAGTACTCTTTATGCACAGAAGTACTTCAGGAATCTTCTTTTCCAGAATGGCAACATGGATGTGTGGAATCATCAAGCCACATAGTATATCGCTGTGCTTAGAGATACGAATGTCCTCTGTTAGTTTTCTCTGTATCCTGATTGTGCATGGGATGGGAAGCTCGCGTGTTCGGAGTCCAGTAAAGCCTTCTGCTGCCTTGCTCCCTCAGGGAAGGCATGGCTTCTGGGGCTGCTGTGATTCATGGGGGAAGAGTCATGCCATCTGAGATTAGGCAAACTAGCTTCCTTAGACTGCTTCTACTCAGTTGAGGGAGGAGAAGGCAGCTCAAAGGAAGAACTGAATTTCAGATCATTCCTGAATAAATGCTTTACACCCAGCTTTTTCTAATACAGTCTCCTCTGACTCTTTGGCATCTCTTTGGGAGGGGAAATAGGACAAAACTGTGAATTGAGTCACCACCAGGAACCTTCATACCTGTCAGACTGCATGATTAGTGTTGTAATCTCCTCAATGGTCTTCGATCCTCAAGTCAGGGTGTATATAAATATGCCATGAGGAAATGTAGGACAAACTCATGTTTAAAAATGATAATAGAAGACAATAACACAGAACCATGAAGTAGGCTTTACTCTGGTTTATGTTTCATGAGCTAGTGTGTGTTCATTTAGTCAGTTGCTTAAACATAGCTTAGTCTGTCCTGAGTCTCAAGTAATAGATTTGAGACCTGGCACTCTAGAAATGATTGGCAAGCTAGCCCTTAAGTATAAATTTATCTTCTACCAGTGAGTGAATTCAGTTGAATTTTTAGCAGTTCACCAAGTTAAATAATCTATACCAGGAACAAGTTTTCTGTTTCTTTGGCTGAAGAAGCTTTGATCAGCAAGATCTGAAGAGGAATTAATGTGGTGATGTGATAAATCAAGTTACAGAGATGCAGCTTGCTACTGTTGTTGTGAATAGATTTAAGCAGAACAGGCAGAGATTTAAGTGTGACATAAGTTGTGAATGGTAAAAGAGTGTGGACCAGAATTTGCTTTTGCTTTCCTCAAGTGATCAGTTTACTACTTGCTGACTGTATCTAATTTACTAAAATAACTAATATGGCTTGTGGTCCACACTCTCTATTTATTTATTTATTATTTTTACTCATGGTCCACCCTTTGTTTGAATCCCATAGCCCTTTGTAAAGCAGTGGAAAGTGTATCCATTCCTTCAGTGAAATGTGAATAAGGCTACTTATAATAGTATATATAATATTATAGTATATATAATATAATAGTATATATAATACTGTTGGATATGACAGGGCATATATGTGGAAAGTGATGGGGAATCATAGAATCGTAGAATGTCTGGGCTGGAAGGGATCTCCAAAGATCATCTAGTCCAACCCCCCTGCCACAGGCAGGGACAACTCCAACTAGATCAAGCTACTCAGAGCTTCATCTAGCATGCATGCAGGCATTCTGGTCAAGACCAGGTCTGCTGCTTTGAGTAAAATTGGCAAAAATACATATGCAACTCAGAATTAGCTAGAGACATGCAGAAGTCAAACTTCTGTCCAGATTAGGGGCCAAAGTCCCTAGGAAAGTAATATGCAAAACCCTACTGCAAGTCTAAGATTTGGTATTCTGGTTTTCTAGTGTGCATGGCTCTGGTGAACTGGCAACACTTCTTCAAGATCAGATACTAATCTAATGTACTCTTGTGTCTGGGTATTGTGTTGAGGTGTTGTTTTTATGCTGATGTTTTAAGATTTTTTTTTTTTTTTTTTGTGATGGGAGTAATGTTTGGAATGATGATTCTCAAATCAAATGTTCTGTGGAGCACTTCTAGTCTTGTATGTTGTCCATGTAGCCATATATCGTGCAGCTCAGAACTTGTTTGTTTATTTAATGATTCTTGTTCTAATTTTGCTTGGGGCTATTCTTAATGAATGGAAAGCAAAATATCAGAGTAGAGCAAAGGGTAAAGATCTGATGACAACCTGTGGAGTTGTGTTACGTTCTGTTAATAATAGACACACAGGACTTAGTCTAGGAAAATTTATACTATAATCCAGCAATATAACCAAATCCTAATTAATTAGGATATAAAAAGCTACTCTTGGTTAAAAGTGGGTAAAAGTAGAATTAACTTGGTTCATTATGAAGGCGCTTTAAGTATCCCTGACACTCGCATAGCTAAGATTTGATTGACAAAATTTTAGGGGTAAATAAGAATAAAAGACCCAGACAGCTGTTGAGAATATGGCTTGTATTTTGGCGTTCCTCTAAGTGCCTGAACCTCAGAAAATTAGCATAAATTATTAGGTAGCTATTGAATTCGTGTCTGTGTTTGTGATGTAGTGTGCACGTGCACTGACCTGAAATGTTTCTTTGTATTTCTTTTCTCCAGAGAACGTGTCTTGTTAATTTCTTTTCATGGCTTGTATTTAACACTCTTTTGATTGCTATATTATAAATAGCTTCAGCTAAGTGTATTTCTAAGGTATCTGGGTGAAAACAACATATTTATGTTGTGCTTTCTTGCAGGGGCTGGAGTTTTTTTCCTTTCTTGTGCTGAAGGAGAGCAGATCAGCTTTCTGTTCGACTGTATCGTCCGTGGCATCTCCCCGACGAAAGGCCCGTTTGGTTTGCGTCCAGTCCTACCAGGTTAATATAGGAAGTACAGAGTAACTGAGCAAAGCAGGAACTTGCCGTGCCTCTCTTATTGCTGTGACTGTAAGAGCAGCTTGCAGACACTAAGCATATAGAAAGTGCAAAGTGGTTTTCACTGAAATGTCACCGTTCAGATTTATCAGTTGAATGTACTCAGTTTCCCCCTGCTGCTCTGCATCATTCATATTTCTGGTGTTATTGCTAACTTTAGTCTTCTCTTATTTGACAGTACTAAAATGTGGCAGTTCAAATTGGAAAGGAACCCTAATCTTTAGTTTTAAACTTACAGAGTTCAAGTGGGATGCATGTCTGCATTACTTTCTTGATAGTTTAATGGAAAACTAACTTCTGGGGCATTTTGAGTTCATCTGATACACTTAGAACTAAATCTTGCCCACCTTAGAAAACTTTGTCAGGCCTTCACGTTGTATTGTTGTATTTGAGTTTTGCAGCTTGAGTCCTTTTCTGATGTGCAAGGATTATATTCCTTTTCCTATTTTGTGGTAAATGCTGCATGCACTGTAATGTTCAGACAGGAAATTAGATGACATCCTAGTAATCCCTGCTGCCTTTTGACTTTAGCAGATGAAGAAATATAATATTGAGTCTGAACGATTCTGTCAAACAGGGCAAAAGCATGGAAATGAGACTTCAGAAAAAGTATCTATGAAGTAGCAGTGGGATAGGGTGTGAATTGGCTGCAAGAATGATGAAGAATGAGACAAGATTTGTGGGAAATGCTTGTAGCTTCTGTTTAAGTGTTAGGCAGCTAATAGGTGTTTGACAGGGTTTTATTGCTGTTAGAAGATGAAGATAATTGCAGGAAGCAAATCTGATGGGAAAGATTAGATCTGGATGTGAAAGTTGTGAAAATAAATTATGGAAAGTTAGTTAAGGTAAATGTGGTAGACACAGTTTATGTTAAGAACAATGAAGCCTACAGGCAATTATTCTGTTGTCTTTTTTAAAAATTTTTTTAAAAATAATTTTAGATGGCACGTTCTTTGACAAGTCCTCTTCAGGAGCACATAGAAGTAAATCTGCTTTCGCATCTTAGTTATCGACACTGGCATTTGTGGGTGGTTATATGTAGCAACATACCATGTTCCTTCCCTCCTTCAAGAGCTGTGACCTCACCGATTGTATAAAATGGATATGGAATATCCTGTGGATGATTTGGTGATTTTTCGAAGACAAGACTTCTCTTCTTGTTTCCTTGGACAGGAGCAGCCTTCTATTGGGAACTGTCCTCACATTCTTGCAGATTTCTCTGCAGTCCTTTCCCAAGCTAATTTGACCCCTCTAACTTAAATTTTCCTGAATCTTTACTCTTGCTCTTCCAGTTTGTTGTCACCCCCTATGCACACGTCACTTCATAGAAAATTCTTATTTTTTATGTTCCCCTTCATTTATTATCCCTTGTACACACCTGTTTAAGGCACGTAGATTTATACAATTTATACAATACTAGTGATTCATCTATAGACTAATTTTCCTTATCAATTAATGCTGCTACACAGAATGCACTGCATTGCACTTCTTTCCACAGTCTGATATTTGAATTAGACTTTTTACTCTTGCCTGTACCTTGCCAAGTTAATATTAAATATGCTTATTCAAACTCTTAGATATTTTCTAGAAAGGAAAGCACACGAAGGGCAGCTGTATAGAGCAAAGAATGTAATGTGGTGAAAAAAATATCACATTGACAGTGGACACACAGCACAAATGTAATCTAGACACATTATGAAGCCAACATCTGCTTAATCTGCCTTTCAAAAAGGGGTAATGAAGGAAGCCAGTGGCTTCATGTGCAAGGAGTTCAACCATATGGTTGAAAAGAGTGCTGAAATATTTAAGTGCTAGCTTAAATTAATGAAATTAATAAGAAATGATAGAAACTGCCTTGAAGAGGACTGGAAAATAATCAGTTTTCTTACTTGCCATAATGATTCTTTAAGCAAATTTAAAATGTCCAGTATACCCAAAAGAGTTTGTAAAATGCATGTGCAAGGGATATCTGTTCAACTACAGTATTCACTTCTTTTCAGGACTGTAGTTTTAAAACATACACCATAATTCCCTAAAAGATTGGTGTTCTTATAGATACATGATGACATAATAAAAATACATGCACTAATCTATAAAATATGTAATGACAATACTGTGCAGTGGAACTCCTAAACTTGACTGGTTATTGCAAGGTATCAAAATCTGGTCTACTGTCTCATAGTAAACCTGCTTAAAGCAGCAGATTAGACTGGAGGACTCATGAGATCACTTCCAATTTGAATTATTTTGTGACTTTTTGGAAATATAAATAAAATGAATGTAAATATTCTCATGATAAAAATAATTCTATTATATGTACATCCAAAATAAAATAGAAAATGAAAAGAACATTAGATGTTTTACAGTTTACTACTGTGTGGCATTTATTTTGAGAGTCCATTAACTCTGCAAAATTGAACCAAAATATTCCTATAGGTAGCTCCATTAGCAATTTGGAGGTTTTGATTTGTTAAAATCTACATGATCAGATCTCAAATATAAAACATACAGCACTGAGTGAGAATGCGAAGGTGCTGTAGGTATCTGCAGATGATTATAGGCAGTTTAGCATCTTAAATAAAGGACTCAGATGAGTGACAGGATTTCTTTAGGTGGCTCGTTTTCTCCAGCTACTAGTTGGAGGATAATTGCTATTATTGGCTACTTGCATAGTCTCTCTCTCTCTTTTTTCTTTTTTTTTTTTTTTAAGCTGTTTAGAAAACAGACCAGAAAATTTTATGTTCTTGACTTGACAGAAGCCTAGGTGTCGACATAGTCATGATTCAGTGCCTGCATGGTTTGGCACCTGGGCTGAATTTGCATGCATATTATTTGAGAAGTGCTTGTTTGTCACGTGTCCATTGAATTCCTGCTTTCCACTAGTAAGATTCATCTTGAATGCCAAATATGAACACAGCAGAGGCCCAACAGCTGATCAGTGATATCTTTTATCAGTGGGAAGGGCCGTACTCTCTAAATGTGGCTAAAGCTATGGGACAGTCTAGTTCTGCTGACCAGAAAGACCCCATGTGTGGTGTTGATGCTCTTTCAATTTTGGAAGCTTTTTCAGGCTGCTTTGTGACTTACTGGAGAGTGTGTGGTGCTGCTTGCTGAGGATCTGTCTGATGCTCTTTCTTTTTATTGAAGCTTGATACACCTTTGGCTATTGCAAGACAGGTCTGTGGCTGCCTTCTGCAGTATCTGTACCAAAGGGATCCTCCTCAAACTTTTAGGACATCTTTTCATTCCTCCAGACATCTTACAAGGTGTGGAGATGTTAGCATGAAGGTGAGGGTCAAGGGCTGATTTTGAGTTACAAAGGAAGAAAGACAGAAAAGATGTTCAGCCTGACTTATCTAACTTTGTTTAGTGAAGTAATTCACCAATGTTGCATTTTAAAGATGCATATGATCAAGCTTATCTTAGGTAGCTGCTTACTTAACTTCATACAATACATTTTTTCCTGACAGGTGCTTACTGAACAGGCCTGGAGTTTTGAATTACTGTGACACTTTATTTGTATGTTACCAAAGTATTTGAAGTCTCCCACGATGAGCAGCTGATGTGGCTTTAATGAATATCCACCAACGTAATACAAAAATAAAATCACCCTCGGGGTGTTTTTAGTCCAGCCAAATTTGATGTTATACTTCCTCTTTGCCCCAAAGCAGCATTTAAGAAGATTTCAATCATTACCTCCCATGAAAGATTTTTCTTCGTAGCAAGGGATCAGCTTTTGTTTGGGAAATGATAACACACTTTCTTGAGTGATATGAGTGAATCTAACTGCCTAGATTCGATGGGAATAAATCACATTAAAGGATGCATTTGTTATGAGTTTGGGAAATGAAGGTATTAATTTGCTTTTAGAGTTATTTGAGCTACTGTGGGATGTTGTGTGGGCAGAAGCTGTCTGAACATTCTTGGACAACTGTCTCAGTACCGGTCATGATGCTTATGTCCTCCTGAATTAGTAATATGGCAAATTACTACACAGTTATTTAGAAGCTTTGTATTGTGCATGCCCAATTTGTAGGATGATGCCAACAAATCCAACTTTATTATAAAAAAACCCCTTGGGTTTATAATTTTTTAGGCCATATTTCTGCACTCGTATGACAGGAGGTCTAGGTTATGCCCTCCAGTAAGGACTGATCTCTAAAATGTGTCTGCCAGTTAATTCAGTCCATAGTCTGATCTTGTAGCAAAACCTCCTGATTAGTGCTTGCTAGTCTAAAGTCCTGGTATAAGAATCTGCTGAGGAATAGTGTTGTAATTTCCGTAGAAGTCTTGTGTACTAGCAGAGAAAATTAAAGGCAAACCAAAGACTTCAGCAACAATGATAGACAATTATTTTTAATATCTGCCTAAGATTTAAAGTCTATATATGTTAGGCAGATTTTGAAGCTGTTTCTCTAGGTATTTCCTTGTACTTGCTGAGAAAGGGATCTTCTGATCTATCCTCTGCAAAACTGTCAGAGAGAGGTCACAGCATATTACTGTAAGCACTATTTGATACAAACCTGTTACACATGGGCAGTTCTTAAGGGGAAGTTTAATAAAAAAAAAAATTGTCAGTCCTGTTGGACTGACAGTAAGCCTAGAGATTGGCCTGTTTTTGGGTGGGACCTGTTGTGTTCTGTAGCTGTGTAGCTGATAGAAAATTTGGATTCCAGAAGCATTTGAACATGTGAAATGCAAACTTACTGATTTGCTTCAATTTCCCTAATACCTCCCCATCTTGTATTTTATTATGGGCATTTTTTTCAAAATCAGGTGTGTTTTTTTTTTTTTTTTTAAATTATAACTGTTGCTGGCTGTACAAGATATATCAGTTACTAAAATCTAGTAATTGTGTACGTGCCCTAGTAATGTTCTGAAAATTCTTCTTTATAAAGTAATTGTGTTCTGAGGAAAGTGGAAGGATCTTTCCTACTGACAGTTCTTTGCTGTGGGAAGGATTAGTGTCTGTTGCATCTTGGCTTGGCTACTTTGCTGATCTGTTATGCCAACTTTGTAGTCAAAGTGCTTGTAGAATGTCTTTGTTGAACCTCTTTGGACATAAGGCATTTAACTAGATACAGCAGAGTAAGTGGAGCAGAGGACAGTCAAAAATAGATTCAAGCAGCAGCCTGTAACACTGTATGCCACCAGGCAGATCCTTGCATAGACCTGTCTGTGTTGCTCTGTAGGTGCTGATGGCCTAATCTGCTATTTTCCTGTGACAAAGATCCATTTGGAAGCATTGGGGGTTTTGTTTGAGTAAGCTGTTACACAGCTTTGAACTAATCAATGCTTAATATGAGTTGTATTGTAGGGGAGATAGGAATGGATAAAATAATCCCTCTCAAACAGCCTTCTTTTTTGTTCTTTAAGCTTGGCAGGTGTCAGACACTGACATCAAGGACTGTTTGAACTGGAAGATACAGAGGTCCCAGGCTGTGTTTGTCACAGGCATTGTTGCCTTGTCCCTGTTAGAACAGCTTTGATTTCCAACATGTGCTGTTATAGCATTGTGTGTGCCTGGCTTGTTCTGCTCATCTTACCCAGGCTGCAGACTGGTAAAGATGGAAACCCCATCCACATGGGAAAGAACATTCAGCATTGACACTTCTGTTCCTGTGGTGCACTCTGATATATCCAGGGCAGGTCAGAAAGTGAATACAGTTAGGGGGGAGAGAAGTGACAGCTTGTTTCTCAGGCAGTTAATAATGCAGGGACTCCCGTGGAGCTTCAACTCAACTGGCAGTGCTCCTTTGTCCTGAGTGTGAGCTTGCTTGGACTGCTGTGTTGACAACATCAAACTCAAGTCCTTTCATGAAAGACGTAGGATGGAAATTAAACTTTTCTTTTGCTATTTCAGCTTTATTTTTTTAATCTTACTAACTCAGCCATAGCAATGTGTAGCACTTTTCATCCTTTTTTTTTCTTCTTACTAAGTGATTCAATGATTAAATGTTTTTGTGGTATGCTACTACTACTCAGCAGATCAGATATAGAAGAGCAGCAGTTGTGAGGAATCTAATCTGTTTTATCTGTCATTAATTACTTTCACTATGTAATTAATAAGAGCTATGGAAACTTCTGATGATGAACAAGTTAGCAGATGATAACCTTTGCAACTGCTGAACATGGCACACTTGTCAGTGCTGTTTGAAGAAATCTGTAACATTTCTCTTGGGATAACAGTTATGATTAATTCCAACATCTGGTCTTTTGTTTCCAGCCACACACAACAATATGATTTAGAGGAAACTGGCCTGTTTTACTGAATAAAGTTCTTCAGAGAAGAATGAATATTCTGTATAACTTTTAGTTTTTCTATTAGAATAGAATGAGCTTTCTTCAGTGAAATTATTTCAGCTGCAATGGCAAACTCACTAAAATGTGTGGGGTAAATCCCTGATGGTATTTTTTAGGAATGTTTTTTCCTATTCTGACTTGCATTAAACATGAAGACAGAGAGCCACCAGATTGCTTATTTCATCTCTGGCTTCTGAACTTAATGACCTTCTGAACATCAAACTTGAAAGCAATGTCTTTGTAAATAGGTTATCTGGATGGGAAGGTATCAAACAGTTTAGTCACTGTTTATGATTTGGTTTTGTAAATTTGTAGGATGAAAAATTCAGTCTTCCTTGATGATAAAATTCCTGTTGAGTTCAATGAAGTCAGGACACATTTTACAGGTCACATAGGAGTTTTCCTCTTCTCTAGACCTGCTGGATTGCCTTTGGTGCTGTGCTCTTCAGGGTTCTGTCCCTGGTGGTAACTCTTACAGATGTTTGGTACAATCTCTGGAAGCCTTTGATACTTAAAATTGTAATTTACTGTGTAGCATTTCTCCGGGATGTGCTTGAAGGCAGATTGTTCCATACAGTTTCTAATCAGCATCTTCCCTTCCTGTGGCAGATTAAAAACAAGAATATAAGAATAGCTAACATTTTTATCTAACTTTTTTTTTATTTCCTTTTAAAAATATATATATTTTCTGAGTTTCTGTTTATTTATTTATGTAATTTCTGTTTCTTTTTAAAGATCCAAGTTCAAATCCAGCCTATTCAGAAGAAAGATTGGCTCATGAAGCTTTGCAGTTAGAAAAGCGTCTGAGCTTGCTGTCCCATACAAGTCGCCAGTGCAGTGGAGGTAAGAAATATCTTTAATTAAATAAGAATAAATGGTGTATATTATTATAAAATGCTGAGCTTAAAAGAGAAATAATGGAGGAATGGTCAGGATATTTGATTTGGCTGCTGTTGCTTGTAGGGGCAGTTCTTTAACAGCATTGTCTGGAGTTTTTAACTTAGCAGAACAAGTTTTGGATCAAACACTGTTAACCCAGGAAAATCCTTTAGTATGCTGAATCCTACTGAACTTGTGCATGTGCAACTTTCTGTTTTACAGAAGTTTCTGTAGGTTTGAGGGGGGCCATTTGCCTGAATCTGAAGATCTAGCTTCTGTCGCTACCTTGGAGAACGTTTAGATCTACATAGTAAGAGCATTTATTCAAGACTGTGGAGGGGCTTTCCTTCCAAAGCATTAAAGTGCTTAAAATATTTGTCTAAGAGAAGTGATTTTAAATAAATTCAACAATCTTATTTTTTAAATAGATGTTTTTGTAAGCAGAACAACTTCTATTTAACAAGTATATTTCTTCTTCTGGGCATGTTCCTGAGAGCTACACTGGTATTCTTGTAATTCGTGCCTGCTCTCCAGACAGTGGTATAATTTAATTGCAGGAGTTCCACTTATGCAAGGGTCACAAGCCAGTGCCATGCAGTGGGCACTTGGGGAAAAAGAAGTATTAGATTTAATGGGATAGAAATTGCTATTTTGTGGCAATATATACCAAGAATTACTCCATGAAGAGCAGAAAAATGATACTGAACTTTTCCCTCAACAGCTGAGATTAGAAATAGCCTAGTAGCACCAGAAGCTCTGGTCACAGTTTGCAGTGGGCTCTTTCCTTTCTATCCCATCTGGCAAATTATTGCCCAAGGTTCAAAATAAATAAAATTAATTAAATACCTATAAAATGATTTTGTGGTCAGCCTTGGTTTTCACATTGATTTTATTAAGGAGGAAAATAGCATTGTGGACTGTGTGTGTTACTACAAGAAAGTATCTTGTTTGGTTGGTTGGTTTTGTGTATGTGTTTATGTGATATTTGTTTTGTCCTGATGCCCTTTTCATGCTAATTTTTATTTTTTTTTTTATCTATATTCTACCTTGGATAGCAGCAGTTACCTGTAGAAGTGTCTTTCTTGCAAGTATTGGTGAGAGAAAAAAAAAAAAAAAAAAAAAGTCTTGCAGCATTTACGTAAATCAGTTGTGGAAAATCTTTTTGTATAAAGATATGTAAACGTGTCTATAATAGCAGTATTCTCATTTTTGTTTGTTACAGTTATGTATGGTTTCATTTTGGTATGGATATTATGGAGAAGGGCAGTGTAGGAGAGTTCAGAAGAGAGAACAGGACGGCCTTAAGTTTGATTTTATTTTTGTGTTCTCGTTAACATTCACTTTGATGTCATTCAGATAGGATTTAAATACAGAAAAGAAGTACAAATAAAATAATAATTGGATTGATTCAGATCAAATAGAAACATGGAAATGTCTCATGTAGCTTTGGGTTACAGTAACAAGATTTTCTTCAGAGCATTCTCAGCTATTCTGAGCGTGGGACTTGGTGAGTGTTCCCTGTGATATAAGATAGGAGCACCTAAAATAAACCCAAATAACTGTATGGAAGTGAAGTATGTTTGAAAAGGGGAGAGTTTGTTGCGTAAAGTTTAAAAATTTAGCCCTGAATGCATTACGTTCCACAGTGTTGCAGGGTTATGGCAAGGTAATTATTTGCTTTTCATTTTTTCCTGCGGGGATAGGAATTGCAGCAATTTTGGCTTTCTGACAGGAGTTCCTCTTATGAAAAGCAGATGGACTTTCAGAGTTCTTTCTGTTTGTACATATTTGTCATGCTTCAGTCTGTTGATTGTGTTTTAAACATAGGTTGATGTGTTTTCTTCTTTTCTAGGAGATGACAGAAGTCTTTCAAGCTCGTCTTCAGATACCAGCCACTCGGATGTTAGTGTTGGGAGCAGACTGACAATTTGGCCTGAACAGTCTTCAGCCAGCACCTCTCAAGAGAGTCACGGACTGGCAGCTGCAAAGGGCATTCATCTTGGGGAAGAAAAGGCCCTTCCAGAAGGGGCACGTGGCACCACTAAACCGCCTCCAAAGCCCCTCCGATCCAGACAGCTACAGGAAATAGGTCGTCAGAGTTCTTCCGACAGTGGGATAGCTACTGGTAGTCACTCATCTTACTCTGGAAGCTTCTCTTCCTATGCGGGGAGCTTGGACATTTGCCACGGTGATGAGTTTGGATCATTGCTAAGCTTGCCATTGAACTTTCCTTCGGATCAGAATTTATGTACTTGTCCGCACAGTGAGCCCCCGAGAGGTGTGGGATCAGACTATCAGGTTCCCAGCTCTCTCAGACATATTTATGATATACCCAGGAGTTTGTTACAGGCAGCCTCTAAAGATGTGCAACCAAAGAGTGCGGATTCCACTCTAGCCAAGGACCAGGCCCTGTCACCTCAAGGTGCTAGTGACCCAAAACTGCTACTACCACACTTGGAAGCATGGAAGTTACCTGAGCGCAGACAGGACAGAGGGAGGCCTTCATCCTTACTCACAGAAAGCAGCAAGGACTCAAGTGATGAGACATATGTGGATTTTGTTTCGAGGTGGTCAGACACAAAACCACAAGGACAGGTGTCAGACTCCAAAAGTGGTGAGTTGTCACCACCTAGTGGGGCCTCAGCTGACCCCTGTGACACATGTAGCCCCCACCTTGGGATGACAAGAGCTCTTTTTTCAGCTTGTCCAATCTGTGGTGGACTGAAGGTAAATACCTAACACTGAGCAGATGCTAACAAGCCTTACTTAATGCAGCATGATTAATTTAAAATGATGTAAGTTGCAGGCCATAAGTACTATTGTTTCCTTTATAATTTGAACAGGTGATAACTTTTGTCTTGTTTATGCTCAAAGTGACAGGGTTAGCACACAGTCTCCTCAAAATCTGAAACACTGAACAATATACGCCATCAGTCGTTACCTTTAAATTGGCCAATTTTGGCTCTAGGTGCATGCGAGTGGCTTACAGTGACAGAGATGGAAGCTTTGCAGGCACTGAGAGGGCTGAATTTGTCATATATTAGTAACCTAGCATGAAGGACATTGATCTGTCTTGCTGCTGGTATTTCAAAAGGAGAAAGAAGGGAGGCCAAATAGTATGTGCTGTTCTTAAGGTGACCACCATGCATATTTTTGTTTTATTGATGTTTTTCATTTCTTTATCATTGTAACTTGAGCATATCTTGCACAAGAAGCCAGATTAGCAAAGCTGCTCACTGGAGAAAGGAAAGATAGTCAAGGCAGCATGGCAATCTACAGCAGATCAACTAATCCAGTATTTTAACTGACCAATGACAGATACTTTAGAGGAGTTTTACAAAAAACTCATTAGTGGTCTAGGACCAGGACAGTCTATTTGCAGGAAAAATTATTTTTGATCATCAGTAAAATTTATACATTAATTGTACATTGCATAAGAAAAAATAGCTGTTTCTATCCATTCTGGAGAAGACTTCTTTTGTGAATGTGTTTAAGCTATAAGAAGGTAAAGTTGCTTGTGCTGTTGAGCTGTTTTGAAAGGCTGGGAAGGTTAGAGGGGGTGCTTAAATTAGGGAGTGAAAAGATTATAAACTTGAGGGGTTGTTTTATTCTCATGAGGTGTTTTGTGCATTTGCAGCATTGACTACCTTTACATGTCTGAAAACTAGAAAATGCTGCCTGCCTGAGGCGCTTCTGTAGCCTCTGTAACAGCATCTTAGATGTTACTTTGTCACGTGCTTGCAGCGGTTGGGAGGTAGGAAGGCACTGGTGTGACAGGCCTCATACAATTTGTGTCTACATTGATCAAGGCCTTTGACATGGTCCCCCACAACATCCTAATCTCTGTGTTGGGGAATTCCAGGTTCGATGGGTGGGCTGTTCAGTGGATAAAGAACTGGCTGGATGGTCTCAGACAGAGAGTGATGGTCAATGGCTCAATGTCCACATGGAGGATGGAGATGAGTGGTGTCCCTCCGGGGTCTGTGCTGGGACCAGTGTTGTTTAATATCTTCATTAATGATATTGACAGTGGCATTGAGTGCACCCGCAGCAGGACTGTGGATGGTACCAACCTGGGAGGGACCTGGGTAGGCTGGAGGGGTGGGCCCAGATGAACCTTATGAGGTTCAACAAGGCCAAATGCAGGGTCCTGCACCTCGGCTGGGGTAGGTGGTATCAGGGAGAGCAGTCCTGTGGAAAGGGACTGGGAAGTGCTGGTGGATGAAAAACTGGACATGAGCCACCAATGCACAGCGGCAGCCCAGAAGGCCAGGCACGTCCTGGGCTGCATCAAAAGAAGTGTGGCCAGCAGGTCGAGGGAGGTGATTCTGCCCCAATACTCTGCCCTGGTGAGACCTCACCTGGAGTCCTGTGTCCAGTTCTTGAACCCCCAGCACAAGAAGGATGTAGACATACTGGAGTGAGTCCAGAGGAGGGCCACCAAAATGATCAAGGGATTGGAGCATCTCTTGTATGAAGACAGGCTGAGGGAGTTGGGGCTGTTCAGCCTGGAGAAGAGAAGGCTCTGGGGGTGACCATATAATGACCTTCCAGTACCTGGAAGGGGCCTACATGAGGGTGGGAGGAGGTCTATTCAAAAAGGTTTGTAATGACAGGCCAAGGAGTAATGATTTTAAATTAGGAAACATTAGATTTAGGCTGGATGTTAGAAAAAAATCTTATTAATATAAGAGTGATAGATCACTGGAATGGGCTGCCCAGAGAGGTAGTGGAGGCCCTATCCCTGGAATCATTCAAGGTCAGGTTTGATAGGGCCCTGGGCGACCTGACCTAGGTAGAGATGTTCCTGCTTGTTTAGGGAGGTTGGAGCACATGACCTCTAGAGGCCCCTTCCAGCCTAAAATTTTCTATGATTATTAGAACCTGTATTCTTCCAAAACCATCTTTACCAGGTACCTGCACCAAGCCCTCACTAGCCCTCTACCCTAATTCTGAAAGCTTGGCTGGAGGTATTCAGCCTTCCACTTCTCTTCTTTCCACAGTCTAGACAGTGGGGTGCACGGCAGTGTATCTGCTACTGGCTTCTTGTGTCTACTGCCTCTAGTTAGAGAGAAGCTGGGGAAAAAAATGCACAACATTCCTGGAAGGACTCTACTCTGGGGGCAGAAAGCTCCAAGATGTCTTTGTTACAGGCAGTGAGGAAAGACTTAGTTAAGGTACAGTTAGCTCACATGGTCTCAATGTTTCTGGGTGATCTGAATTGTCAGTCTAGACATGAATTTATCCAAGTTTACCCTTGATATTTGTGGTAGACAAGAAGCTAGAAGTGAGCTTTCCATTTTATATCTTCAAAAGCATCACAGGCTAAATTATGTCACTTCTTTAACTGCCTGTTTACCTCAACACCATACACATCCAGATCTTTTATTGCCAAGTACTGCCAGGCATTATGATGTTTCTAGTTTCCCTAATGATATGGATTGGCAAGAATTTCAAGAATTGTCAATATTTAAACCAATCTAGTGGGAGAAACACTGGTGCAACCCTCTTACTAACTCTTAGTTTAGCATAAGATATGCACATCTGCTTCTTATATTTTTTTTCCCTACCCATCTATAACGAGTCGGGAAAGAAGGCTTATTAAATGTAATGATTCATGGGCTTGTTTTTACTTTTAAAAGAAAAAATAACCTTTTGATACATTGTTCTGACCTGTCAAGATGAGTTATTTTAGCAGTATTCAATGGATACCCTCTTTGGCTTTTCTCATGATGAATACAGTGAAAGCACAAATCCATATGCTGTAACTAAAAATGATAATTCTTCCTTTTGCTCTGAACAGAATATGTTTAAGATGCAGTTAGGGCCAGGAGGAGTTGATTTATGGATTAATGAAGGCACCAGGTTTTCACATTTGTTCAAATTCATATTCAAAAGGCTTTAGCATGCCGGTGTTTGGAGTTCCTTTGAAATTTGAAGTTAAGCTATTAATTAAATTTTGTTGATGTTTTTTAAATACCTGCTATTTAAATGGAGTGAGTGACCTGAAGTAGAGGAAAGTCTACAGAAGTAATAAAGGATATAAGCATTGGTTTGTTTTCTGCCCTGTATGTAAGCTTTGGCAAATTGAGGTTAGATTTGGGCATGTTGTGTGTGTGTGTTGGAGTTCAGCGTGTGAGGAGTTGGAGACAGGCTGTGGGATGAAGACGTGCATATGTGGAAGGCATGGTGGTGTTCGTGATTGGGATTGTCTTAAGAACCACCTGCTCCACCAATGACAAGGATGATGATGATGATGAACATAGGGAGAACATACCCTGGGAAAATGCCAAGGTTCAAACAGAAAACAGGGCAAGGAAGCCTTTCTGTTTCACACTGGATGAAGAATAGAACCAGCGTGAAGAAAGTCACTAAATACTGCTTCTATTATTTCTCTGTTGTATTACATATTAGACACTGGGGGTTAATAAGCAAGCATGCAGGGTGTTCTGCTTTCTGCTGTACTTTACTGGCGTGTGCTCAAGATGTCTTTCTTTACAAACTTCACAAGGTGTGCCTTTGCCATATAGATTTTACCTAGGTGATTTCAGTGCTATAGTTGATTGCAGAGATGAATTCTTTGTGTATTTTAAGTATATTTTAAGCTCAGAATGTTGCATTATTATGGGATTTCTGAGTAAGCTGTAGAGATTTATTATTAGACATTACATATTCAACTACTTAGCTAATAGGAATTTGAATAGAATTTCACTGTATACTTGTTGCTCTGTAACTTCATTTGATGCTATAGTCTGAGAAACTGTTAACTTTTTTATAGGGTTTCTTTTTTTTTTACACCACCATTGTTTGTATATTTTCTTAGAAGTATGAAAAATAAAATTATTTTCCAACTGTTTTTGTCCTTTTCCATTTGACAAGTACTGATTTTAGTTTTGCTTTGCTTTTCATCCCCTGACCTTCATCTTCTGGCAAGTTGAATTAATATTGAATGATTATAGCTGTCTCTTCACACTACTTAGTGTTATACTCAAATCACTGTTGACAGCTCTAAATGTTCCTATTAGTAGGAATGAATTTTATGTATGTCTAGCTCACCATAAACTCATATTTATGTCAGTGGGAGTTCTTATGTGTGTACAAATTATAGTCTTGATTACTGCTTTGGTAGCTAACTTGCCATGATGGAGAAAAGAAAGTGTCAGTTTGTGTGTGGCCGTTGCCATCAGTCCTGTGTTGGGATTTAGCCACCTGCTTTAGTTGCTCCTTTAAAAATAGCAAAAACTCCTTAGAGACAGTGGTCCCAAACTAGGAGCTGGTTTACCCAAATCCGCTGTGAGGTATTTGTATAGTTCCTGCTGCCACAGTTACTGTATGCCTCAAACTTTGAATCTCCCAGCATATCTGTATTTAGTGGAAACAAAGGAATGCTGTGCCCACAAAGCACAAAAGAGTTCAGGGATTTTGTCAGGTAGGATCCACAGCACCGTGGCCAAGAATCCTTCCCTACATGATACAGGGAGATGTGGTACCTGCCTTGGGGGGATGTAGATCTCGTTTTAAGTGGGGAACTGCTTTATTTAGCTGATAGGGAATTTGTCTTTTTTAGTGTGTTTTGTAGAAACTGCTTTATTTTGCATTACAGCTTTAAAGGAAGGCATGTGCATGCCACTACTGGGATCCTTAAGCCCCAACTTTACCCCTTACATGTAATTGTGCAGCACCGTGTCCCTGCAGGGCTTGCTAATCACATGCAGCCTTTTGTGAGTGCAGAGTCTCTGTGCAGAGCTAGAGCTGCTACAAATATGTCTCCGTTGTGCATTGCAGACCAGGGAGAGACTAAGCCTAGAGGGAAGCAGGTCTGATGTGTCCTCATGAAGAGAAGGGGCTTGAACTATAAAGAACATATTGCACTGAGGTCTGTTTTGTGTTCTTGGCTAGACTTCCTTAAACAAGGTCATGAACAGCCTGTAACTGGGTTGGGAATATAGCCTTGGTCTTCCAAATCCTCTACAAAACCCTTAAACCTGGAATTAGCTGGTGTGTCTCTTGTTGTAGTCACTGCTTTTGAAAGTGGTGAGAGAGAAAGCCTGTAAGATGGACACTTACGTAGTGAGATTCAGGAACTAGCAGCTGCAGGTAATATTGCCACATCCATGTAAGTGGCATCCATGTTTTCAGATTTTGGTTTTTTTTGCTTTTAATTGGGTGTTCTAACATTTTAAAACAGATATTAAAGAAATCACAATATGCTGTTACATACAACTTTAATGTAGCTCTTTTTTTTCTGTTGGAGCTATTACGTCTTCACCTGTGAGTCTGAACACCTGATGTGTTTATCTTGTAGTGTTTATTTCCCCATTTTCTCTGAAAGCCTAAGAACACGATTATTACACAGCTTTTACATCTTTTTTCAAAGATTATTTTTTACAGATTGATGTGTGATGCAGTAACTTTTTATGCCTCCTCCCACCTTCAAAAAAGCTAGAGGCTGTCTAAATTCTCAGTTGAGAAGGACGCATATGTCATCTTCTACAGCATTGCTTCTACTTGAATTTCTGCTCTAACCCTCAGAGCTCTTTGCAGTTAGGCTACACTGTCAAAACTAGAACAGGAACAGTTTGCACTTCAGAGGAATCTGGAAGTCAGTCAGCAGTATTATAAACCTTAGTGTCAGTGTATTTGTGAGGCTCTCGTTTGCTTTGATGACCCATTGATTCTGGGTATTGTTGGCTTTTGGCATGAATTAGAAAACTTGCGTTTGTGCTCCCGTCTTCTTTTAAGAATTTAACTACCATTGTTTTTCTTTAAATCCTGGCTATGATACATTAATCTGCAGTGAGGTGCATCTTTCAAAACATGTAACAACACAAAATGAGGTGACTGCACTGGACAATGATTTGGCAATCTGGCATGTTACTTACATTACAGTGATTGTAAAAGGCTCTGAACCTTTTACAATAAAGTAGTGTTATTTTGGGGGCTTTTCACAGATTTAAAGGCATCTTTAAAACCACCAGTTTCTCCACAACATCTTTGTGAAGCAGAAGAAATGCATGATCATTGCTGCCCTTGACAATGAAATGCAGTCATTTCTGGAGCTGGTTGTGCTGACAAAAGCACGCAGTACTGTACAGATCAAAGAATGAAGCAAAAGTATATTCTCCAGTTGAAACTGGCAGAGGAAAGGGACATAAAAGATGTGGGTGTGGTGTCAGGCTTAGAGCTTGATGTGTTTTGTTCTCGTTCTTGCAGTTTTGGCCAGGACCCCGTCTATCACAAAGTTAACTCCCATCTCCTCTTACTATGGTGTTGTTGAGTCTGCTTATGTGCTCTGGTGAGAAGCTGGAGTTCACAGCAGTTCACAGTGGAAGGAAGATGTTTTTTCCTCTCAGTTTACCACTGTTATTTTGTACAATATTATAATGCTTCTTGCCTATAGGCTTCACTCTCAAGTGATAAAGAAGAGACCCATCTTCCTTTTACTTTCCTGTTGCTGGTAAGGGCTCATGTAAGTTATCTGGCTTTTCCAAAGCTTTGTTTGGAGGAGGTCACTTAATGTGTGTGACTTTGGATGTGAGATTTCAGTAAAATAGAAGACATGCCCTACTAGCACTGTGCAGATTTGACTTGCTTCTGGCCCTCTAGGAGGCTGACTTCTTATCTAAAAATTAATACTGAAAGTACTCTTTTTCATAAAAGAATCCCCACAGCATCTGTGCTAAGAGTGAAAGTTTTCTCTGAATTCAGAATAATAAAAATTAAGCTCCCAGCACTTTTTAGGATCAAACACTGTGGGACAGATACCCTATGGTCTGTAATGGGAAAAGAAGTGTCTGCCACTGCAGCACTGGCAAGTATTAGATGTGTCAAGAGAAGAGAGCTTCTTTCCTACATGAGGGAATGCAGACAACATAGCTCAGCAGAATTAATTCTTCTGTATTCAGTATTGGAATATCGATTTCTGTGAGAGCCAGAGAAGATATTGCTAAACCATGATATTGGCCTTTTATACCCACCAGAATAAAAAACTGGAAAAATCTATTTCCTCTCCTAAATCCTAAAAAAAAAATCAGTTAGGCTGGATAATAACTTTTATTACTACTACAGATGATGGCTACTTCATTCTCTGTTGGGAGCAATAGTTATTCTGAAGAGAGAGAAATAAATGTTTTGAAGGAGGAGTAAAAGCTGAGAAAAATTACTCCTTTTGGAAAGTAAGGTGTAGTTTTGTGGGTTGTCCCCCCCACCCATTGTAAAGAGACTCAACAGATCGCTTGGAACATGGCCAAAATAGGAAAATAGAAGGCTGTTTTTTCCCTGTCTTTCTGTCATCTTGTTTTCTCTAAATAGAAATGCATTTCTTCTGGAAAAATTCTATAGAATTCTATAAATTGTTAGCAGAAGCTTTCTAGCCTCATTTTCAAAAAGTGAGAAAGTAGAATTCATGTGCAGATGAAGAAACCAGAAAAAGAGATTGATTAGGAAAGCATGGACTATATTGAACTGAACTCAGAGGGAAGCAATAACTCCAGTGGCAGCCCTGGATTAAGATCTCTAAGTTTCATTCCCAAGTGGTTCACCTCCTTTTGCAAGTTCATAAACAAAGTTACTTTTAAAACCCCTCTATTTCTTGACATGTACTTTTGCAAAAGGTTTCTAATGTGTACCAACGTTATACTTTTGAGATCATGGATTAAAGAAGGCTATGCAGAAAATATTTTATTAGCAGTCACTGATAGCAAAGCAGTTGTATGGCTCAGAAGGAACTGGTGAGTGCCAGTAGGATAGCAGTCATTTGGATGGGATGTCTGGAGGGTTGACAGCAGTTCGCTGTGAGTAGATGAGAGGATTGAAAATAGATGCTCAGCAAGGGTGTGACCTTCCCTACCAACTCTTTTTGACAGAACTACTTAAAGCTGGAAGTATGCAAATTAGAAGGTTGAAATATGTTCAGACAAAATTACACAAACTGTGCTTGAACTCATGCATGATCTATGACATGACCTATAAGTGGAATTAGTTTTCATAATTCAAGATGCCCAGTATACTTCTTGGTTCAAGACATCTACGGAAATAGTTTCAGTCTGGCTGATAATATCCCACATGGACTTTTAATCAGGTTAGATCCTCAAGTTGTGCACAGGTGATGTAGGCAAATTCATACGGTTTGTAGTATAACTGTGCAGAGAAAATATATTTTGCTCATAAAGAGAAAATATATTTTCCCAATATTGGCTTAGTAAAATTTAGTAATACGGTAACAATTCCTTCATACAGGTAATGCAATTTTGGCATTTCCTAGAAAGAAAATGGTAAAAGTGTGGCAACAAATACACTGAATAGAAAATTGTTTATTACTTGCTTCACAGAAACAAACACTGAAACCAATTTGAGGAATGAAGCACTGAAAAATATTTATATGTTCCAAACAGAATGAATACTTCCTATAGGCAGAAGAGTTAGATTCGGGTATAGAAGTGCCTGCCAAATAGTTTTCAGGATGGATTGCTTTAAAGTTGCCTTGTGATTTAATGTATGACTTTATTATGCATAGTTATGAGTGCTTCTGCTGAAATGCCAGGGAACTTGTCTAGTGAAGAAAAGAAAGGGAATTCTTTAGAAGTCCACACTGCAGATGACGTTGCCAAATTTACCTCTTGTGCAATTGTACAGACCTGGTGAAAATATCCCCCTGAGGTCAGCAGAAGCCTGGTTGCAGACTTCAGCAGGCTTTCCTATGACATTCTTAAAAGAAGGGCCGCTGAAGTCAGTGTAATTAAAATGTTTGCTTTGTAAGAGAACTGGCTGGGTGTTGGTTGAAAGAAATAAGATGGCTCTTTGATATCCAGAGAGACAGATTTCAATCACTGTCCCATAGTAGAATAGTGGTGGTGACTGCTGTGGATCTCAGAGAATATGGAAAGAATCAGTACTGAGCTGTGGTGTCCTTGCCCTGCCTGGCGTGGTGCTGGGTGCGTTTGGCTGCTGTGTGTGCTGCGCTATAAAGCTCCGTGTCTACTGCAGGCTCTTGGCAGCATTTGGTGATGGCAGTGCAGATGATGCTGTTTTGGACACTGTCCCTAAATAGAAGGGAAATACAAGCATGTGCAAGAGAAGCAAGAAGCTTGAGATTTGGACTGATCTAGGAATTCTGAGTATGGTTTTATTATTGTGGCTCAGAGCAGCTTGCCTCAGTCTACCTAGCTGTGTAACATCTGTGTCCGGATAATTTTTACTTCCCAAGGTTGCTGTCACAACTGATGGTGTTTCCACAGTACTTTGGCTGTGGACAATTCCATCCAAGTGCTAAAGATTACATTAAATGTGATATTTTCCAGACTGCAGTGAGAGAGACAGAAAGCTTTTTGCCTTTGAAGTGAACTGTGGACAGAAAAGGAACTCCTTAATATGAGTTACAAAAGAAAATCAGCTCCAGGATGGAGCTGCTGCTTTACAATTTTTGTTTTAAAATACTGGGAAGACTATCACTAATTTTTATAACTTCAACAAACTTCTACTTCTGCAAACTTTCTATTTAATGAAAGATCACAGAGCACCAGCCCTGAATACATTATTTCAACAGATTTTTTTTTTTTTTTTTTTTAATTGAGCTTGAAGAATGGTGTCTTTTGAGAACTGTAAAGTTCTTGGAAAGAAGATATTAATGCAGGAACCTTTACACTCAGTGGATTCTGAAAGTCTACAACTGAGGACATGGCAGTTGAAAATCAGTTCATTCAAGCATGGCATTAGTCTAAGGGTTGAGCAATTTTTTAGCATTTAGAAAGAAGTAAGTTATCAAGAACATGCTTGAGGTTATGACTGAAATTCATACCAATTTATAATAACAGAGAAAGAAAAGAAAACCATAATTGTATTAAGTTTTGTTTATTTTTATTTTTTTTTTTTTTTTCCATTTATTCTTTTCTCAAATCCTTATGGAACGACATATTGCATCAATCTAATTTTGCAAATATTTTTGGATGCAATGAACTTTTTCTTAATTTTTTTTTTTTATTATTATTTTTTTTTTTTAATGTCAAAAGCCACTTTGCCTAAATATGGATTAGGTAAAACTCTGAGCTCTTCCCCAGTAAGAGGTGTGAGAGCAGATGACCACAGAGAACTTCTGGAGCAGTTCAAGCTGTCTGAGGATCTGCAATTAAGTATTTCAGCTAGTCAATAGTCCCATCTTAAGTACTCAGATATTTACTGTTGAGTTTCCTTGGCGCTGGCTAAATTTAGCTCAAAGTGTAGGAACTCTGAGTCAGAAACAAGGTGACACAATGAAGCCTTTTGCACCTCACCAACTGAACAGGTCTTTTTTACAGCATAAAAAAATGTTCTTTACCTCTCTCTACTAGTTGCACAGTCTTTTCTGTTGCATTCCTAAATGATATAGTGAATGGAAGGACTTCCTTTCATTCCGGCCATCCCTGCTAGTGTACTAACATTTTGAATCTTAGACAGTCACTTGAAGAACTCTGATGTGCTCCAGGAAGTAATTCAACCTATGGATGTAGGACAGAAGTGAGGAGGAAAATGTTACATGGAGCTAGTGTTTTCCCATCCCTTCTGCTTCAGCTCCAGTGATGTTTGATGCATTGATGTAACAAAAAGTAATTTGTGTGCATGCATGTGTGTGTAAAAAGAGTGAGCTTCCTCAGGTGGGATGGACATGTTAAGATCAAAACAAGTGACTGTTAATGTGATCCATGGCACAAATGACAGCCAGGGTGGGATGAGTGAATACCACAGCCTTGCTTACAGATTTTAGGCTGCAGTGAAGTGCCTTTTTTGCATACAGGTTCTGCTTCTACGTCTTCCTCGGCGTTACCGTTTGTGTTTCCATGCTTCCTGTCCTAAAGCAGAGTAGAATGATAGAATGTTTTGTTTGGAAGAGACCTTTAAGATCATCAAGTCCAACCTTTAAGATCAAGTCCAACTGTTATCCTAGCACTGCCAACTTCACCATTAAACCATGCCCCTCAGCACCACATCTATATGTCTTTTAAATACCTCCAGGGATGGTGATGCCATCACTTCCCTGAGCAGCCTGTTCCAGGGTTTTACAGCCCTTTCAGTGAAGAAATTTTTCCTAATGTCCAACCTAAACCCTCCCTTGTGCAACTTGAGACCATTTCCTCTAGTTCTATTGCTTGTTACTGTGGAGAAGAGATCAACCCCCACCTCACTACAACCTCCTTTCAGGTTGTTGTAGAGAGCCATAAGGTCTCCCCTGAGCCTCCTTCTCTCCAGGCTAAACAACCCAGTTTCCTCAGCTGCTCCTCATAAGACTTGTTCTCTGGACCCTGTAGTTGGTGGCTGAAAGAAAGCAGTCCTCAAGACTTTTTCCAAAGCAGTTCAATCCCACACAAGTCCAAAGGGCAGACGGAAAGGGGCTTAAATTTGACTTTGTGCTCCTAAGTCTTGTCACATGAGGATATTGGGCTATTCACAGTATAAGCTACAGCAGCCAGCTGTCAATCAACTGAAATGACTGTTTCAACAGCTGGGAATCAGTGGGACAAGAACTCTGGCTGTGTTCCCTCTCCCCTAGCCACATCCTCTGCAGTAGTCTGGATTCCGTGGTATCCTCTGCTAATTCAATGCTGATTGGAAGCAATTTTGAATGTACAAGAAATTTGAGCCTGGAAAATATTAAGGAAATAT
This sequence comes from Merops nubicus, assembly GCF_000691845.1. Taxonomy (NCBI): domain Eukaryota; kingdom Metazoa; phylum Chordata; class Aves; order Coraciiformes; family Meropidae; genus Merops; species Merops nubicus. The sequence goes on from NW_008598539.1 coordinate 39,118, forward strand.
AAACCTTTTCCAGGTCTGGTATATTACAAGGACAGAGAAGTGCTAAGTGGACTATATCAGGGCTAGTAACTGTATATTTGAATCCTCTGTAGCACAAGGAAAACATTTCTAGATGAAGTGTGCCAATTCTTCTCATTCCCTGAGACACAAAGTCAAGCAGAACACACGTGCTATGGAGATAACTGCTATAGCAAGCATTGGAAAACTACAGAAATAATTCTATCTAATAATTTCTAGCAGTGCTTTATGATATAGAAGAAGCCTGTGAGCAGCCCCCATGCATAGTTAAATATCTGTATCTTTTGAAGCTCTGCAGCTTAATTATAGTTTCAGTACCTTTGACAAACTGTAATGTTAGTGATGAGCTGGGGATAAAGGAAAACACTTGTCTTAATTTTCCTATTTTGAGCTTTCCCTCCCTTATTTGTCCTTCTAGTTCCATCCTTTTTTTTCTAATAATGAGCATTGATTATCTTGTTAATAATTTTTTTTTTCTGGAAGAAGTTGACTGAACTGTAAATGTGAGGTTCAAAAAAGAAGGAAAATGAATGCAAAGATCATATTGCAGGGCTTTCATTTTTCTTCTTCATGGGCTCTTAATTAAGCCCACTGTAGTTCTCTAGCTGTGTGGAGCAGGATGCACAGGTTATAACATGGATTCTTTTCTTCATGTCTTTATGTGGAATGGACTGGAAGGAAGGAATCAAATAACTAGTCTAATGTAAATTGGCATAGCTCCATCAGCTACAAAACAGGCCCAAGTGTATTTTTAGTGCAAGCAGAAGCTAAGCTCACACTGTGGAACAACAGTCTTTGGGAGAAGTAGAAGAAGGAAAAGGCTTTTCTTAGAACAGTCCCTAGGTGAATGTTTCAAAATGGTAATTACAGCTTAACATAAACTTTCTGCATCTCTAAGAATCTGTGGAGGTAGGTTTGATTTGTCTCTAACATCTGAGATTTCACTTTGCCAGCTTTTGAAATACTTCCACTTGTGAGCCCTTCTCTGTTTATTGTCACTGTAGCTGTAGGGTTGCAGTTAAACTCCCTGTTTGCAAGAAGGATCCCTTTCCTTCATGAATAGATTACTTGGATTTTAAATCTTGTTGCAAGCAGAAAACTTGAGTAGAAGGGATACTTTATGCACTTTTGTATAATTGGTGGAATTTTCTGTTAGTCAGAAACTTTTTGACAAGAACAACTGTGATGTTATGATTCTTTTCAGTATGGTGGCATAAGAGATGTGTGTTGTTTGAAGCTCATCCCATTTCCTTATCAGAGAAGGAATGTGTCAAGAAATTAAGGGATTATTTGGTCTTTTGTCTTCAATATCTCTGCTAGCACATTGCCATAAATTGCTCCTTTGTTAATCAAGAGAGCAAGGCTACACTGATTGCTTTGTGAGTACATGTGCACACATATGTTTATGTTGGTGGTTGTCCTTTTCAGTTAGTTTCAGTGTCTCCAAGCATCCTGCTAAACAATACTTTTGTATTGACTTTTGCAATATTGAAATGAGCTAACGTTTCCAATGCATCAGAATTCTGTTGTTTCTACTGGGATGTGCTGTTCTAAGAAAATGTAGAGCATCACTTCCCACTTGTCAAGCCCTCCCAATTTCACAGGTATTTCCGCAGTCCTGAGATGCACAGTGGTGGCAAGTTACAGCTGTGAACTTTAAAATACAAAAGAAATGGATCATGTGAGGGGTTGCATCAAGTCCATGTGCACCTTGGCTCTCCTGTTTCTTTTACATGCTGAGCAAGAAGGGTGAGATGAGAACACCACATTGCTTATTATCTGCACAGCAGAGTCAAGCCTGCTGTTACTCATGCATGTTTGCACCCCATATAAACCTTATTTTCACTGGTAGTGAAAATTTAGTTTTACTGGAGTCTCTGCTTTGAGTGGTTTTCATTTGGTACAGAACGAGTGGAAATTAGCAGCTCTGTTGTACAAGGAAACTCAGATTAGCAGAGTTGGGAAACTGAGTGCATTTTGAATATCAAATATTCTTGTAGTAGGGTAATGCTACCCCCTGTTGGAAATCGGAATATACAGAATATAAAGCAGAATACATGGACTTGAAGGCTCTTTTATTTTGTGTACATTACTCTGTATTGTACTTGATCGGACTTTAGAAGTCCCAGTCTCTTAAAAATAAAAAAAAAAAAAAGAAAGAAAAAAGAAAAAAAAGCACAAACCAATTCCTTTTAACATAAATAAGAAAGATGGTTTCCCCCTGTTATCAGAACTGGATTCAGTTTAAAACAATCTTCATGTTAAAATACAGCTGTAGGAACAGATGCCTGCAATTTCACTGTTTTTCTATAAAAAACCCAGATATATAACCTATTATAGTTCATGTTGATTTTTATTGTTCATAAACATCTCTCTCTTCATAACAGCTTTACGACTTCTGAAAAAGAAACACATCCTGTCTTTTTGCATAGCTATAGCAAGTGTACATGCTATTATTCAGCTGCATGTGAATAACAGCACTCCCGTTCAAGGGTGAAAATGTAAATGGTTAAAGCAATGCTGTGGGTGCACTGCTGAGCCTTCAACAGCCAGGAAAATCGTGCTTGAACTCTTTAAGCCTTACAGCTGGAGTTTCTGTATGTACCTTAGGAGAGATGGTTCAACTATGAGCAGCCTAGCTGAACGAGGCTCTGAAAAGGGGAAAATGGAATGTAATGTTGCTATGAAAACATCTCTAAAAGTTGACAACACTATTTTGAATCAGAAAATCTGCTGAATGTCTTATGCTTAAATTAAAAGTTATTCCTTTTCATAAAATTCCAGAACAGATCTGCTACTGTAATTCATGAAAACTCAACTAAGGCATTAGCGGAATCAGTGTAGCTGGTTCTTATTATCTGGGGGAACTGTCTGTCTTTATTTTGGCCCTAAGAATATATGATATGCTGAACTTTAGATTATATCAGGAGTATCTGCCTTGGGTCTTAGACCTCACAGTTGGAGAAAAAGAAGTTATAATTTCTTAGCTGAGTGTATTTAATGGTTTAGTTTAATGGCAATTATGTAAAGAATCTTTCATGTCCTGAACGGCAGACTGATTATGAGGTACATCTGGTGGAATGTGAGGTAGTAAAGGCTGATATTAATAAATTTTATTATGTATCTAGCATTGATTCAAAGGTGTATTTGTTCAGGGTTCTGTGCTCTGAATTCAGAAGATGCTGTGCCCCAGTGGTCAATTTTGATCGATATACCCTGTTACTGATAATATACGAGCATGGGGAAACTGCCACAGCAACAAGGCACAGGATTTGCTCTTGTCTTTTGCTTTTCAAAACCAGACCTGGAATCACCACATACCACAGAGCCACACTAGGGGTGTGCTGAACAACTGGACTGTAATGCAATTACATGGTCACTTATCATTTTTTCCATGGGACCTCTGCCATGTTCACTACATGAGAGGGACACATGTGAGTAAAATCTAGATAGCACGAGCAACTGTAAATCTGTCAATTCCTTAGCAGTAAGGAGCTTTTTTCAACCTAAATAACATCCTTTTAACATCACATACATGTCTCATTATGTACAAAAGTATTCAGACAGAATTCTAGAGGAAACAGCTATGCAATGCTGGTGTAAACACATCATAGAATCACTTAGGTTGGAAAAGACCTTTAAGATCATCAGTTCCAACCATTAACCTAACTCGATCAAGTCCACTGCTAAACCATGGCCCTAAGCACCATATCAATGTGACTTTAAAACACATCAGTGAAGTGTGTTTCTATTTCCAAGAACTGCTCCAAGCGAAGCTTGCGCACTTGCTACGTAAAAACCAAAGTGGAGACCACATACAACTGGCCCAAAGCAACAACACTCACTTCAAGTAGTCAGCAAAACCTGAAGGCACACAACACCAAACCATCATAAACTGCCTTAACATCAATATCAGCTAGACAGCTTGTGGTTACAGGGAAATGCCCCAAACCACAAGAACTTAAGAAACATGAATAAAATAAAGACACTCTGCCACTTCCCCCAAACACAGTTTTTTTGTTTTGTCTGACAAATTTTTAAACTAACTTCATAAAGCTTGAGTTTCCTAAGGTTCTTCAAAAAATTGGTATGAGGGTTCTAGATCAAACAGGATTACTAAAAATTTCTGTGAATTTGAGAGTCTGTGCTACTTAACCAAAGGTAAAAACCAGAAGCACTGGTTTCTATACAGGTAGAAAGACTTCATTTTTTCATGGAGGCTTTGTAAGGACAGATACAGTGACAGGTTAGAGAGAGAGAGAGTGCAGAAGCAAACCCTTTAGACAGGTCTGTATAAGCAGCTCAAACGGAAACGTAGACATTAATGATTACAACTATTGCTGAACAGATGATGTCATCTAAGCTTCCTGACAGACCTCACGGCATGAGGACACAGGAGCATGATCAGTACACATGCACTCCCACTTCATGAAACAGGAAGACTTTCACAGCAGGAGCAAGGACTAGCCTGAGGAATTCAGCCAGCCACAAGTGGTTAAACCAGACTGAGACAAATTTTAATTCAATGTATCCAATAAACATAACCAGAATTGGTGCAGGATTTAGGAGGCAGGAACTAAAAAACAATTCTTCATGAAAAACAAACCCACCATATTTAAATATCTAGATTTTACTCACACGTGTCCCTCTCATGTAGTGAACATGGCAGAGGTCCCATGGAAAAAATGATAAGTGACCATGTAATTGCATTACAGTCCAGTTGTTCAGCACACCCCTAGTGTGGCTCTGTGGTATGTGGTGATTCCAGGTCTGGTTTTGAAAAGCAAAAGACAAGAGCAAATCCTGTGCCTTGTTGCTGTGGCAGTTTCCCCATGCTCGTATATTATCAGTAACAGAGCTTGAAATGTGACCCTTCAGCACTGCAGCTAAGACTCCTACCATCTGAATTTCAGGGCTGTTGCTGCTAGCTGGCAGCTGGAGATGGCTTTCATCTTGGGGAGGAGGCTGGGCAGCTGGATCCAGGTACTGGCTTTTGTGGTAGCCATGGCAGAGGACTCGGCACACCTTTTCTTTCACTCCCTTGAGCAGACGGTTTCAGAGTATGCCAAAGGGGAGTTGTAGTGTTTTTGGAGCTAATGGTCATATTTGGATGCCAGTAGTTGTATGCTGGCTTGGGTGACAAACAGCTCCTGGCTACAGGTTGCTGGGAAGCGTGCAGCAAGAAGCAGAAGGCCCCTCTCAGCAGAAGCATATCAAAATCACAGGTGAAGAGTTCCTCTGTAAAAGCATGAGGAAGAAGACGGGTATATGAATCTGGACTGGATCTAAGCAATACTTTTCATTAGTTCTCATCTCTTGTTTAAACAACATCTGTAACTTGTAGATTGGTTGAGCTGTGATTATCCCATGGGTTTTAGGAGGTGTGTTTTAATGTGACTCAGAGCACAGCTTGCCAGTGCCACTGAAATCACCAGCTTCATGCTTCAGAAAGTAGCTGCTGTTTGGGCTTGGCTGAGCAAGCTGAGATTTTTCTGAACTGACTTCAGCAATCTTTCTGTAAGCTGACAGTTGGCTTGCAACAGATGAAGCTGAGTAATCAGAAGGTTGTGGCTGAAATTGGAGCCCTGCACCTGAAGCATGCCATGGACAGGAGTTTCTGTTTCATTTGGAGTTGTTATGAAGGATCGTAGAGTTTAATAATTTTGTATCTTTTATTAAGAATCTGATCAACTGCTGGGCACTGTGGCACAGCCCATCAAAGCAGACAACCTTGAAAGGTTGCTCCATGTGTCAATATTTATTGACCTTTCCTGGGAACTTTTTTTCCCCTGTGGCAGCCTAAGCATTCCAGCTTCAAACTTTTATGGTGATTTGCTCCAAGAATAAGTTGTGGTCTTTAATTCCCATGAGGAAAGTACCTTAGCTATCAGTTTCATTAGGGACTGATTTCTTTTGGCTAAAATGTCTGAGCTTTGCAGAACTTTGGACATGTTCAAGACTTTTCCATTTTCTAAAAGCTGTTGACAATTTTCTGGTTTTGTGATGCTGATTTCAAAATCTTCATTCAGAATTTCTCATCGAGTCCTTTCCTCCTTTTCGAAATTGTTGGCATTTCAAGGTACTATTGTAATAAACTGTATAATGTAACTAATCTGCTGCCTCCTTCTCTACATACAAGCTACGTGAAGCAGTCAGAGGCATTATGACAAAGGGCCACCAGCTGTATACAGTAAGCATGAGAGTGTTCATTTTCATGGAAGTCTGCTTCACAGTTTCTGCTTTTCAGTGACGGTCCTCTGAATTTTAAGTTGTTATTTTTATGGTTTTCTCTTGAAAAACTGGATGTTTTGCTTGGGCTTAATACCATACAATAGCTTTAAAATAGAAGAAAGGAGATGAGAAAAAAATATAGATCATATTCTTCATTAAAATTAAGCAGCTGACCAGTGTTGCAATCCATCCTCTGTTTATGAGTGTATTTTTTGGTATGTGCTGAATAAAAATCGCACAGGGCAAATAGTTGCTTCTGTTACTGTTGAGTATTAATTCCTTTTTCATAAGAAGAAGAATCTGGGAGATTCTATCATTTAAGTTGAGCCTTTATTCGTCCAATTTGAGGATCCCAGACTGGGGTGAAGCTTCATACATGTGCTTAGACTAAAAACATGACACCTAAAAATCATAGAATTATAGAATAGTTTGGGTTAGAAGGGACTTTTGAAGGTCATCTAGTCTCCTGCAATAAACAGGGACATCTTCAACTAGCTCAGGTTGCTCAGAGCCCCATCTAACCTGACCTTGAATATGTCCAGGGATGGGGCATCTACCACATGTCTGGGCAACCTGTGCCAGAATTTCACCACCCTCATTGTAAAGAATTTCTTCCTAATATCTAGTCTAAATATCTCTCTTTTAGTTTAAAACCATTACCCATTGTCCTATCCCAGCAGGGTTTACTGAGAAGTCTCTCCCCATCTTTCTTATAGACACCTTTAAGTACTAAAGGTTGCAATAAGGTCTCCCAGAAGCCTTCTTTCACCTCTCCAGGCTGGACAACCCTGACTCGCTCCCACTGTTCTTGTTGCAGAGGTGTTCTAGCCCTCTGATCATTTTTGTGTTTCTCCTCTGGACCAAATCAAACAGGTCCATGTCTTTTCTGTACTGAGAATTCGTACTAGCTTCAGAATAATGGAGCTATAAAAAGCTGCCAAACTTAGATGAGCTGAAAGAGAAGCCTTATTTCTAAAGATACACAAAGGAGATTACATAAGCTGTGACTGATGAGGAGTGTCTGAAATGCTGACAGTTATCAGGCAAATGGCATTTCATTCCTCTTGGCAGTGATGGTGGAGCCCAGCTCAGCATTACTGTCTACAGAAGCTGGTCTACTTTTTCTTGGAAGTGTGGTTTCCTCCTTTTAAGGAGGAAAAATATGAAACAAAAATATTTTGGTTCCTTGAAAATACATGCTTTATATGGAACAGCTATCTACCAGATCCCTAAAGCTAGGAATGGGAGGGAATAGTCTCAAGACAATATTTTCCTCCTTTCTTTTCTGTCCCTCTGACTCGCAGGCTCCTGGCTCCTTTTTACACCACAAAGATGAGCTTACTAAGCAATTGTGATACCTTTTGTCACAACGAGTCTGGAAAGCTTCTTGTTAGCAGCAGCAGAGCAGTATTGGGCATGCAGTCCATGGAAAGTGATTTGAGTATATAGAGAAAGGCAGGCATGCTCCTCTTCATACAGGACAGCATTTGTGTCTGGTAATTTTTTAAAATGGAAACCGATCTAGTATATAATGGGATTCATTAAATTTAAAGTGAATGAAACTTTGAATGAAAAAAAATGAAACTATAATACAAAGATACACCAAATATGGGGGGAGGGAAATCCCACCTTGATTGTAAGAAGAATTATGTACTATAATGGTTATTTTCACACACAGCAATAAATGGCAAGGCTTAGACTCCGTTTAGCTGTTTAAGGCGACAGTTACTCGATGAATAACAATCCAGCACATCAAACTAGGAGTTCTCCTAACATCTATCATTGAACCTTACCCAAGATATTTGGAAGCAGAACATCAAAAATGAATGTCATCTGACAGCAGCCAGATCACTACCAGAGTTAAAATAGCCCTGGACATGTAGTTCATGATGTGTGTTATACAAGTGGTACAGATCTGTTTACTGTGGGTGTTGCAGTGGTGAGGTTGGTTGAACTGACAGCCGTGCATCACATACTTCAGCACTCAGCTCTTGGGTCACATATGAAAGAATCTACATTGGAAAGATATTCAACTTAACTTACATTTATGAGTAATATTATGAGTGATGCAGGATTTAGATACTTGCTTTGTTAGTTACTGTCTGAATATCATAGCAGGAACAACAAAAACATACTATTTAGGTGAGGTCACTTACCCTTTTTCTTTGGTGTAATCATATGCTAGGTTGAGATATGTATTGTACTTTGGATTGGCAAACCATGTGTTTACATTTATGCATCATGCCCTAATAATTTGAAAAGTTTCTCCTACAGACAAAAGCATGTTTATTCTGAGTTTTGTAATTAAAAAAAAAAAAAAGCTTTTAAGTCTCTGATACTGCTCTTTCTACTGAGTTGTCTCATCAGCAGCCACTGTAAGTTAGTGAAGTCTTTGCCTTACAGAGGATTGCAGGAGGCCTCAAAGTTGCAGAAATAATAGATTATGATATACTGAAATGGAAATGAAGAAAACAAACTTGTAGACTGGAAAAATCACGTGATAACAAAAGACTGGTTTTATTTTTTCTATTATCTCATACTCATTTTTTTTTTTTAAATCTAACCACATCTGATTCTTTATTTGTTGTCTTTCATTTATTCCCTACAATTTAAATATTTTATTAGTGTCCCACATCAGATGTAATTTCACACATCTAACTTCTGTTTGCTTTTTTGCATCTTTCTTTGTCAAGTAAAATATAATCTTCTAATAGTGACTTTGAAAGTATAATTATTTGATATTATCTGTCTAGCCTTTATCAATTTTCTCATCTTAATTTGTACTTTTTTATTAAAAACTTTTTAGAATTTATTTTACAAGACTGACTAGGAGTTCCAGGCATGAAATGACTACATTATTGAACAAACTGTACTTATGCTAACAAAATGATGTCTCTAATTTTAAATTATTTCCATGTCATATATGATGCATAGAATAAAAAGCAAATGATGGTTTGAATTGTCACTCACATTCAGAAGTCAGAAAGCCCTGCTGGCTGATTTTAACTTGAATTAAGCAGCACATCACACACAAAAAAAAAAGTTTCTGCAACTGAAATGTTTTTAGCAGTTCAGTGTTGCCAACATTTTAACCCTCCTTCATGCAGAAGTCCTATACTTGTGCAAGACTGAGAGGAGGGAAAACCAGTAAAATTTAATTTGCAAGTAAATCAAGTAGTTTTAACTTGAATTTAGAGGGGGAACAGAGCTATTTAGCAAGTAGGAGTGTATGCTGTTTTGTGAATTATAAAGTGAGAAGAAAGCCAATCATTATAAAAATATTCAGTTTATTCTTTGTTCGTTTGCTTTACTATTGCTTGTAACATCTGTAATGATGAAAGAGGACTCCTCTCTGGGAGATTATGTATAAACAAAGAACCAAAATGCCATCTTCTTCAAAGAGACTTCAATCTCCTTTCAGGTTTTCTGCTTTCTATCCTTTATTTCTATCAATGTTTTTGCCATAATTTAAGATATGCTGATGTATAAAGCAGTTAAGGAAGGGGAGTTAAAAATATTTTTCTGATTTGCTGTCTAGTTTCATGCATTGAGCTCATGCCCTGAATGACAGCAGGGCTGTGCTCATTAATGAATCTAGAGGCAAAGATGAAGAAGATAAAGATAATTTTTTTCCACTGACCAAACAATTTTTGATTGACTTTGTGAACTAAGTAACATACAGCACCCCCTATAACCCACAAGTTAAAAAAAAATCCCCCCTTAAAAAAAGCACAATTCCCCCCCAAAAAAAATTCCTTTCTTTAAAGAGCAAAAATGTTGCAAAAATGTTTTGAGATCCTTTCTTATTAGTAAGATTTGATTTTTTACTCATTTCAGCAGTGCAGTTTGCTACTTCTGTTCCAGAAAATAAGCTAACAAGTGCTACCTTTAGAGGCAACAAAATCTGCTTTGCTTCCACAGACATAACCAAATTCAGGGAAATTATTTTTTGGTATTCTGTATTAGTAAACCCCTAGGAAGTTACTGGGAGCAGGAAAAAAAGCATTTTTCAAGTCTTCTATAAATAATAATGACAAAAAATTCATAGAAATGCTATTGTAATGGAAAAATAGTTACCAAAATATACAGAATACTCCTTGTATTGGACTCCAATGTCCTCTGTCCTATATCTGTGCAGATATTTCTGCATATTCCCCAAATGAAAGGAGCAATTTCTGTGGTGGCACATGATAACTGTAGAAACAAATAACAGCCACTATGACTAAATTAATAAAATTCCCTTTTTTTCTGAAATGCTATGGGATGTTTTTTCTCTTTCAGAAGTGAAATCTTGGCCATGTTTCTGTTTGCCTCCCCCGCCTACTCTAAACAGTTACTCAAATTCAGTGTCTCGTATACTAAAAGATACAGCTAGCATAAAAGCTCGAGAAATACTGAAGCTGTAGACTCCATGTTTGCAATAGGATCAAGCTGAAAAATTTTGAATGTTGTGTGTTATTTCACTGTTGGAAGTTGTTCTTTGTTGTAGATTTCAAAAAAAGATGTATTTAAAAAAAACAACTGACCTCTCCCCAACTGGTCCAAGTACATGGACCTGTTGGAATGTGTCCAGCAGAAAGCCACAAAAATGATCCGAGGGCTGGAGCAGCTCTCCTGTGAGGACAGACTGAGAGAGTTGGGGTTCTTCAGCCTGGAGAAGAGGAGGCTGCAGAGGGACCTTATAGTGACCTCCCAGCACCTGAAAGGGGCCTAAAAGAAAGCAGGGGAGGGACTATTCACAAGGGTTTGTAGTGACAGGATGAGGGGTAATGGCTTTAAGCTAAAAAAGGGGAGATTTAGGTTAGATGTTAGGAGAAAGTTCTTCAATATGAGGGTGATAGACCACTGGAATAGGTTGCCCAGAGAGGTGGTGGAGGCCCCATCCCTGGAGACATTCAAGGTCAGACTTGATAAGGCTCTGAGTAGCTTGATCTAGCTTGAGATGTCCCTGCTTATGGTGGGGGGATTGGACTGGATGACCTTGGGAGGTCCCTTCCATCACAGACATTCTATGATTCTATGATTTTATATTTTATTGGCTGAAACAGAATCATATGATATTTTATGATATTTTTTCCGGAACACTGCAAAGTGTATCGAAACCAAAGAAAGCCTTTCCACTTAACTTTAACTGAAGCTGGATCTAGTTGCTGGCTCTGACAGTTTTTTTTAGTGATGGTCATATGTAATGACCTTTGCATCTTAATATGTTCGCCTTAAGAAAATGTTGTACAGGAATTAATATAACTTGAACTTAAATGGTTAATAAGTAAATAATCTATTTTGTTTTCTGTTGAGAAACTTTGGGAAGTTAACACAGTGACTGTATAGGGGAAGGTATTTGTAATGTATATGTAAAGTCGCTAATGTGTCTGAAAAGCCACTACTTTGTACAAAAGCATAGGAAGTAGAGGCTTGTCATCACAGGTCACAAGTCTGTGTATTTAGGTGAAGAAAATTCCTGTCAAGTGTCAATATGAAATAGAATTTTATTGCTTTGGAATTGAGTGGTGTTATTGATCCACTGCAATAGATATATAATGTTTTTCTACTTCAAAGTCCAGAAGACACGTTTATTTGTCAAAATAATGAATTGTGATGGTGAGTTCTCACCATGAACACAGCAATAGAAGAGATCTCTTTGGCAGAGTGGTGGTCAGTAGCACAGACCAGACCGACTTCACAGCTTACCTTGATGGTGCTGTGCAGGAGCCGGCTTGGTACCATCTAGAGATGGAAGAGCCAAAGTGTCCTCAGATCAACTTTGAATGACATAGACAGTAAAGCTTTTCTAGAAAGACCCTGATGTCACAGGTGGGATTTGTAGGGAGTCTGAACTCAGTTTAAGCTGTATATTGGTTTTAGGGAGCTGAGTCAGAAGCACACCAGCCTTCAGTTTGCTCACAGCACCTACCATTTTAAGCAAAAATAGGTATGGCCTTAATTTATGTCTGTTTATCCTGTTACTCCAACTTAATATCCTCTTCCTCCGAATATCAAATTTTCTTGCTTTTTGCTGTTTTGTTTGTTTCAGGACTGATTCAATAGTGTTAAGCTTCACTGTGCCTTCTACGGTTGTTGCAAAGCATCCAAAGCCAAGTTAGTTAGCCTGTGCTAAGGAACAGGAAGGTTTTGCAACACACACATGTTTTGAAGACCTTCAGGTCTGAGCACCTTTCTGTCCATTCTGGACTTTAAAACCATTTTTGTGATGGTGATTTCTTTGCCGTTCTCCCTATATTTTGTGAAGTTTCTATTTCTTGTAAAGATTTTTCATTCTAAAATTTTCTGTTTTCTTTAGGGAACAGCAATATTACAGTCTGGAGTCTTACCAGCTATACCAGGTAGGAGCCATTTAGTTATTTGCTTTGTTAAAAAATAATGTTTGTCTCAAATTATGATGAAAGAAATGGATGATTTCTGGAAGCAAAACTAAAGACTATATTGAGCGATGTCCAGTTTGTGATGGTTTAGCTGCTCCACTTAGTGACTGACAATTATGAAATATATTGAAATCTACAATATAGTAGCTTTGGTTGCAAAGATTATTATATTTATTTTACCCTTTTTTTGGTAATCCAAAGGTCCAAAGTTCTCAGTTTCTTTATGAAGTTGTTTAGTGGTTTTTCTACTTATTTAATTGAAGAAAGTCAAGAAAGTGTTCTTTTTAGGCTATATTAAGACAAGTGAAAACTTGATTTATATGTTCAGTGTTTATACCCCGTTTTATTTAGTTTATTAGTGTTTTTTCTAAAAACCACAATACCACAGGAATGGACCCTTACCAAAGGCAGCGTGGACATGCTTTTCTCATGTCAGTGGAACCCAACCACTGATCAAAGAACAAAATTGGTCAAAGGAGGAAGCTGAGTATCTGGCCTGGAAAGAATATTTAGGAAAAGGTAGCAGGTTGACTAGCTTTGCATTGGAAATCTGCCTATCTGTAGAATGTGTTGGTCATCTGAAGTTTTCTGTCTAATGTAGCCAAACTGGTCTGGCACCTTGTGTATCAGTGTTTTACTTCAAAGATAACATTTCATAAGCATCTGGTTTTGTGTCTCCATCTTAGTTCTTGGAGAGACCTATGCAAACAAGTTGTTTAGTATCTTAAGGGGTTTTATATTCCTTAAATTGCCTGATAATTCAGCAGATCCATTGAATTTCTCAGGCTGTCTGCTTCCAATAGAACAGCTCTTTGTGCTTGGGTTTCTTTATTACTTTTAAAAACCTTGGCAAATATGTAAAGAAGTATAACTGATTGGTGCAGTAAAATACTTGGGATTAGGTGGTGCCTCTGGAAAAGGTTATAAGTAACTCTATTCCTTTGTCTGTCTTAGCAGGAGAAAATCCAGAAGCATTTAGCAGATCTTGTTCCTAGTTATTCCACTTGAGTCAGTAGAATTACTCTTGATTTATAGAGGTGTAAGTAGAAACACAAATTGGATCATTAACTCTAATTTTATCTTTCCTTCTGGGACTCAGATTTCTAGCCTATAGTCAACCCAAGAAATCCAGAGCACTGGTTTGTGTAAATACAGGGGAACTTGGGTCTATAGCTGCATGTGGTGGGCACAACATTACTTCTGCATTAATTTCAGTAGCAAATTAATTGTGGAAGGAAATGGTGCCCACATGTTCTGCACAGTTTGGTTTTGTTTTTTTTTTTTTGCTTTTGAAAGCCTCAGTCCTGTAGCAAGAAATGGGGGTAAAGAGTCAGGATCAATTGTTTACATACTTTTCAGTTTATTGGTAGTGAATATGGGTGATGATATTTTTCTATTCCTATATATGCTGAAGCAATAGACTCAGAAACTTCAGAGAAAAGTGTTTAATGGCAAGCTGAAAAGTGTTCATAAATGTGGCAACAATTCTGAATTGTATGACTAGATGCAAAAAAAATCAAGTTGCGGTGAATCATTTGATTCTGGTTTAAATTATTTGGTTGACTTTGTTATAAAATACTTAGTAAAAATTGGTTAGAGAGACTGAATTAGATTGCTTGCATTTGTAGGAGGAAAATGTTCCTACTGTTGTCATAGCTTTGTAGTACAGATCAAGGTAAGGGATTCTTTGGCACTGTAAGATGTGGGAATGCTTGCTTGTAAGTATAATAGACTGCATTTATGGTTAGTATCAACTTTAAAATAGCATGACAGGATAGGGTTCTAAAAATATGGTTCAGATTTCTTAATTTCTGAGCCTGATGGATTCTGGAAGCATCTAGGTTTAGTAGGTTGGTCTAAGAAGTTCTCATGGGACCTATACAGTGTTTCTCATGAATGCTTAAGGAATTCTGTAGCATGATCTAGTGGATGCAATTTCAGAGATATGTGTGTAGGTCCTTTTCTCAGGAGCTGCTTTTGTGTTTTGAATTAAGAGGTCATGAATGAGATGCACATTCAGTACTGAGAGTCAAAACCAGAAGACAGCACATTCCTTCACAGAATGGTAAGCTGGAGAACTCGTGATTATCTTGATTGTTTTTCTGATACTCTAAATCAAAGTACTGTAGGAACAGGGCTGAAGGGGTTGTCTAGCTCAAAGGTTTCATCCTGCCTTGAGGTTCAGATGTACTTCTGTATGTCTGACAGGTGTTTGTTTAGCATGTTCTGCAATGAGAATCCTTGATCCACCTTTAATCATCTGAAGTCCTTTGCTATTCTTACATTTAGAATGTATTTCCTAACAGTTGTGGTGTTTCTTGCTGTGATTTAGGCCTCTTCCTTAAAGCTTGTGCTCCTCGGTAGCTCATTGCAACAGCTTAGATAGGAGTCCATGAACCTTACTTAGGTCTTCAAGCCCTCCTCCAAAAGATTTGGATTTTCTCAGCTACATAGAACTCAAGTCACAGCTCTCCTGTTTTATCAATGACTTTAAGCCATGAGGTTGTTCTGTGGGCAAGGAAAAAGTGCCACTATTTCTGTCCTTGGTTGCCAGCCCTTCAAAGTGAACCGAGTGGTCTGAATCCCACTGTAAGTAGGGGTCTTCCCTATTTACAGAAGATAAGCTGAGGGCTGATATGACTTTGCAGACGTACTTAGGGTCCTTTAGCAATCCCTGGAGAAGACATTTCACACAGGCTCTATGCATCATATTTCAGAAATTTTTGTCCCTTCCTATTAGATACAGGAAGCTGATTGCCTCGGCATT
>NW_008598539.1:54547-90217 GCF_000691845.1 Merops nubicus
GTGAGGCCCAGTCTTGGGCAGTTCCACACTCAAACATCTATACTGGGAGGTCTGAGCTCCCTGTTCTGTCCTGTAGGTTCTGGCATGACAAAAATAAATAGCTGAATGGGAAAAAAAGTTCACAAATATCCTCCCATGGAAGCAGCATGCTTTAATATTGTTAAGTTTTGTGACTTTAAATTTTTTCTTTTATTTTTTTCTGTGCAGTTCCATTTTTTCTGATATTTCATAAGAGCAAATTCATCAGCATTGCAACAGATACTTTTGCTATCTGACAGCCTCTTTGCTTGTAATACCAAACCTGTACAATGCTTGATGGGAAATGTTCTGAGAGGATGAATTAAGGAACGAACATAAAACAATGCTGTGGAATAGAATTCACCTGGAATGTCAGCTGAATGCTTATTATGAACATTGTATCTCCATTAAATTGTTCTCAGGTAGACAGGGAATCAAGGTAGGGAGACAAATAGAATAAGTATATAACAGGTGATGGGTCCTGAAAATAAACTCAGCTGCCTGACAGCTTAGCTTTTCTGATTACAAAACCCAGGCTTCCTTTCATGCGTTTTAGAATTTTATTTGTTTTTTTGCAAACCTATGCAGCCTTGTACTTCTATTCCAAGCTTAGGAGTAAGCTTTCAAGGAATTAATTGAGAGCAGTGAGAAAGAAGAATCTGGGCCACACTGTGTTAGTTGTTTTTGCTTGGGTTGAAAATAATTTAAAATTAACTTTTTTTTTTTCAGGAAATGTGTTGTCAGCTCTTCACATATAGGAAGACAAAGTACCCTGTGATACTTTTATTGAGCCAGTGAAAAACTGTGTGCTTAACAGTGTCCACCATAAACATACCTCATAAGGCTAAACACTGTAGTAGAATAGTATTATTGTAATAATGAGAAACTGATTAATAAGCCCTGCCATAATATGGCATGCTTTTTCTTAATTGTGCCTTATTTTATAAGTGCACTCAAAATAATTCCATAGGGATAGAAAAATAGGAACTCAGAACAAGTAGGCTGATTAAAATACATCACTTTAAGCTAAATCTTGGCCTTAATGACTATCAGAATTACTAGGGGCCTGACAAGGGGGGGGGGAAAAAGTCACTGTGGTGAAGCCATATGCTAGTCAATGATGCAAATTCTTCTGCTTCATCCTCCGGGCAGAGCAGATCCAGCAGGCTCCTCTTCCTTCTTCTGGGGGTGGCAGAAGGTGGTAAGTCCATACCACAATGACCCTCCAGTCCTGCCTTTTCTATATTCCTGATTGCTTCCTGATGCCTACTCTGACACTAAAATCTGAGGAAATTACATATCCCAGCCTTCTAGAACAGAAAGTTGGGGAACCTGATTTGCAAACATAGTTATTATTTCAGTTCCTTTTGAAAAGAAACACATTATCTGACTTTCATTCTTGGCCAATGTAGATCCTGAGCTTCAGATGAATCAAGATTTTTGAAGTAAATGTATGTAAATCATCTTTGAAGGTTTATTTTTCAAAAAACAGACACTGAGTTTCCTGGTACAAGAAAATAGTAATGATCCTCTCTGAACACTTTTGCATTTTGAAGGGTGGGAGGCTGGTCTGGAGTGGCTCTAGAGCATGGGAAGTAATAGAAAGAGGTAGTTAGATCCTCTGTGATTCTTTTGGACACACTAAGCAGGTGTCTCGGTGGAGCAACATCTGAGCAGTGTTCTTGAATGCTTTTCTAATTTTGAGTGACTACTGCTTCAGAAGTTGACTGTTAGAGAGACAGGAGACATTTCCAGATACAATGAACTCTGTAGAGCAAGCAAGCATTTCTAAGCATCCCCTTCAGTATTTTATCTATTGTGGATAATGCCATTTTTATAGCAGAAAATATAAGAAATAACTTTGAAAATTGAACATTAACAAACTTAGAGAAGTTTTATAGGGCAATTATATGGAACCAGGAAGTCTTTTATAATATTTACAGGAAAAAATCTTCTGGTGTACCTGCAGCATTTCTTCTGTCAATCAGTAGCTTTGGCCTTTGGATGCTCTTTAAGCAAGGTATCATCTGTTTTCAGAGGAGATGGAAATGTTGCTTGGCTGAGTGATCAAAGGACTTTATAATAAAGGTAGTTTTAATACAACAAGCAGCAAAAACACAGTGTAGAGCATAGAGTTTTCTTCTGTCTTGACTCCTTGTCAGCAAATTTAATGGCCCAGATGTGCAGAGTACATCTACTCGATGAAGGCAAAATAGAGGCTGAGCAGTGAGAAGTGATCACTTGGTAAATGCTGTGTAGTGTTGCATGTGTCTACTCACTGGCCATGTAATGATAGGTGACAGGATTTGGAAATGTAAACTGTTTGGGCTCAGTTTATAGCATGTATTCTAGCTTTTCTCTTGTTCATTAATTTTTTTTTTCCCATGGGTTTTTCTTGTAGCAGATGTGCTGTAAATGGCTTATTTTTGAAGAGTTTTCTTCATTGAGCTACATCAGGCATTTGAGTCTGATCACATATATGAATGCAAAATGTCCTGCAGCTTATTTTCATTTTGTCACATTTTGAATATCTTCTTCCTCTTGCACATTGACGAAAGTAGAACAGAAATAACTCTCTTGATGAGTTTTAAAAAAGACTTGAGCAAGTCAGCCACACAGAACTGGATGGCAGGGGAAACTGAAAAAATTATTCTTAACAGTTCCTTGTAAGATGAAAAGAATGATGGAGGGGAGTGTCTGTCTCCTGCTGGATGCTTTATATATTCAGAATTTTATCTTGCTAGCTTGCTTTTTCCATTCCTGCAAGTGTTATCCTAGGATTCATAAATGAGAAGCAAACAAGTTTATATGGTAGCTATAAAGAAGGAAGAAAATATCTAGGTCAATCTCTGTTGACATGTGTTTATAAGACACAGTTTGGAGCTTCAAAAAAATTCCATGAGAGATTTGACTATGTAAATATTTGTTAGTTTCCAGATTTGAAAACGAGGAAAATGCAGCAGGTCAAATCCTGAAGCATTAACACTGTACTTTTAAATAAACTCTAAATGGGGAAATTTCAATGTGACCATAAATGGATTGGAATATCTTATTGGTTTCCTTTCCTGTCCTGTGTACTTTCACAAATCCTAAAAGCGTATTCTGATATACTTAATAGCACAGAGACAAGATGCTCTGAGATGAGGAAGAGGAAAATCAGTAACAGTGAAAACAGAAGTAAATCAGCTAGTCCAGGCCTGTTCTATTCTTGCATTTATTTTTATCAGAGGTCTTGTTAAAAACAAAATTTCAAATACTGTTTTTAGTTGCTAAGTCCTCACAAGAGTATGTAAAAGTTCTACAGTCTGATCTTATTTGTTAAAATACAAATTCAGTTTCTCTGCGTGATATGTTTGAATATTGTTTTTCTAGGCTTGGATTACTCTATATGTGATTTTGTGTACACAGAAGCTACAAAACTAACAGTTTTAGTTTAGTTGTGCACTTCTGAAATAGGTGTTTATTTTTTTTAATCTGTTGTCCTCATTAAGTAAAAGAATTTGTCGGGTTTATTTAGATTTATTTTATGAAAGTGTAGGAGTAATTTAATAATCTTGGAAATTATTAGATTTAAGAAAAAAAAAAGTATGAATGTGCGATTTATTTAGGGGGCAAAATTAAGAAACTGCCATTTTCTTTAGGTTCTTAGGTCATGCAGTTTTCTTAGGTATTTGAGACTGCTCTTTATCCTAGAGATTTCTTCATGTTGCATAAGAATTATGGTCATTTTTGGACACTTCTCTGCAAATTGTTTTTAAAGTAGTGTCTCACCTGCTCAGAGACTGTTTACCAGCTGAGAAGAGCGTTAATTTTCTACCTGATCCCCCAGACCCAGCAGCACATGGCACACCTGGCCTGCCACCAGTGGCAGGGTTACTCAGAAGCACGGCCTCCTTCCTTATAGCTGTTAAGTACCATTTACTTGCTCAAGAAGTTCCCGCGAAATTATTCATATGAGGAAGTTTCCTCAAACTTCCATATCTAACACTGTAGCTGGGACACTTTCCTGCTGTTTTTAATAGGGCTGGGAAAAGGAGTCTGGCTGTGCCATCTGACGTGCCCTTGGCAAAGCTCTCCCGGCTGTAGCACTTGGGATGATATTTCACAAGATTCAGCTATGACCTGGATTCAAACTCCATGGAGACTAGATCCTTCACCTACCTTTCACCCTGCCCCAGTTTATGCATTTCTAAAGCTGGACTACTGATGTGTGATACAGTTCTGAAGTGATACAGTTCTTCCTGTTAACTTTAATAGGTTTTGGATCCAGTCTGATGAGATTTTAATGAACACTTTAAACTTTGTGGTTTCCAAAGTTATATGACGGATTTCAAAGGCAACTCCCCACTCAGTTTTCATTGCCAATTTACTTCTCACTTCAAGACGACTATCTCTATCGATTAGGTAGTACTCACCACAAACAGAATCCTGATGTTTCATAGAAGGTATCTTTTCTTTCTAAAGAAAGAAAACAGCAAAATTAGATTATAGTGCCACCATCTCAGGATTAAGAATTTAGAAAGAAAAAAAAAAATATTGTTAAATGAAGAACAATGGCTTGTAATTATTACTGAAATTTTTCTTGATGTTTCAGAATCATCTGCTTAAAATGCTGATGCACAGCAGGTACCTAATATCAGCAACAGGTATTTAGATTTAATGTGAATATTTCTCTTTGAAAACAGGTGGTGCTTCTGTCATGGCAGCTTCTGGGTCTTTGAAAGTACATAGAGGGCACAGTCTCCAAGCTGGTAAGTGCAGCTGGTTATGAGGTATGTGTATGTGTGTGAATTTGAATTAATTTAAATGGAAATTATTTTAAACCACAGGAAATTCTAAAGGTAATGTGTAAGTTGATTCCCTATTGTAAGACTTACATATTTCTCTGGGTTTTTAGCTTTGCAGGATTTTTGTCAGAAAGGCATTGACAGATGGGATGAGCTTAGAAGAGGTAGTGACAGATGAGATAAGTGTCAGAGCATAGGCAGTAATCTTATTCACAGCAGCTTCCAGCACTTCAAGAATGGGCACCCAGCAAAAAAAAACCAACCAAACAAACAAAAAAAAAACACCTCAGGCCATGAGAAGTCCTGTACCCTAGCAGTGATGTGGTGGGAAAAAAAACCCCGCAACACTTAAAGATACTTTTTTATGATAATACAGAAAGAAACAACATCAGCAGATAGAATAATGACTGTCTTTCAGAATTAATCCAAATATATTCATTCTGTGGGCCTGGCTTTTTAGCTTGCCTTGTTTGAACTGGGCTGGTGTCTCAGATCATGAGAGAAACTGGGCATCTTTCTTTTGCTTAAAGCTCTGGAAGCACTGGCAATGCTGTGCAACTTGGTTTCTTGCATAGATGATGATTTGCAGTTGGAAAGCAAAGTTATCTTTGGAAGGGCTAGTTTAAGAATTTTCTACAGAGCTGTCAGAAATCAAGAAGTTATCCATCGTGACGGAGGAGGAATTTTAACAAGAGTCTTCCAGATGCTCCCAAGATCACCCACACACTTCTCCCTGATTCATGCATTCAAGACAGCTTTGCTCCCTATCAATGTACAGCAAAACACAGCATTGACTTCAGTGGCCTTCACTGTGACTGCTTGTAAAAATGCCCTAACATTTATTTCCTGGGTGTGACATTCATTAGGAAATGCTGTCATTACCACTACAGAAAAGTCAACACCAACCACTGTTTATACTTTCTGAGATTATCCAGATTATGAGGTTAAAAGTAAAATCCAGAATATTGTATGTTTTGTTTTCATTGTACAAATTCCTAAATCTAAAGCCATTGATGGCATGCCTGTATTCTAGGTCCTAGAGGTGGTTATGAGATGCTAACACTTCCTGCAGAACCTGGAACTCCTACTAGCCCTGAGGAACCTGGTGAGTAAAGATCTTTGGAACCAGTTGCATTAGAAGACACTAACATCTTATGTTTTGTTTTCCATTTCCCCTTTCATTGTGATCTCTTCTAAATGTTTATTCCTGAGGTGGTGCCCTTTGAACATGTCAGCTCTACATGCGTGCTCACACACACACACACACACACACACACACACACACACACAGAGTTATCTCAGGTCTGTATTTATGGTGTTGGTTCTCTTGCTGTGTTATTTATTGCACGTTTCTGAGAATAGTGCCTACATAGGGTAGAAAATATGAATAACTAATGCTTGCTGGAAGGAAGGCTAAAACACCAGTTTCAAGTATAATACTCTTCTTTCCTCCCTAGTTACACTCTTTTCTTTTCCCCCTCAGTTCGGTGTCAGGGTTTTCTCTCTTACTCTTCTCCTGTTATTTGTTTAACTTACCTTTTTTTCTTCCTACATTTTCCTACTTTCTCTTCAAGCAGTCATGATTCTGTCAGAGTGCTGTAATTGTGCATTTTAGTCTGTTTTTCTCCCTAATTCTCCCTCCATAATGATCTCAAGTTCTTGTCCTCTGACCTCTCTTGTAAACATCTACTTCTGTCCACCCAGAGCAGACTGCTGAAAGCACTGTCTTTGTCCATGACTCTCTGGGTGTGCTTTATTTTCTTAGTAGGAGCTTTTGACTGCCTTGTGCTTTTCAAACAAATACAAGCCAGTTTTTCATGTCTGACAAGTTTCGCAGGGTTTTTTTTCCTTATTTGAAGGAAAAATGAAAAGTCAAGTATTCCTATGTTTACCAAAAAAGCACAGTTTCTGTTAAGACAGCATAGACTAAACAACAGAAGACTTTCCCTTTCCTTCCATTCTAGTGTTTTTTTTTTTTGTTTTTTTTTTTTTTTTTTGTTTTGTTTTGTTTTGTTTTGGTTTGTTTTGGTTTGGTTTTTGTTTTGTTTTGTTTGGTTTTGGTTTTGTCCTTTGAGTCAAGTTACAATAAGAATATTTGATTGTTGCCAGGGGTTGCTTTGTTCTATGGGCTTCTTTTCCTTCCCTCGCACAAAGCCCCACCAGCCAATATATGTGTGTTTTTTCAGTTCTTGGGAAGATCATGTGGCTTGCCTGCATCAGGTATGACATTCAGCTTCCTGACACCTTTCAACCATTTAGCTCTATAGAGGTTTGCTAGTTTTCGTGCTAGCTAGCTTTGAGGAGACTTCACTTAAACTCCTGCTACATCGCTTTAACAGTGTATAGAAAGACTTTAAAAAATCTGTTTTATGCAGAGGACTTAGCAGTGTTGGCTTGATGGTTGGACTTGATGGTCTTAAAGGTCTCTTCCAACCTAAAGGATTCTAAGTATCTTATCCTTCACGACTATCCATGACTCTGTATCAGTCCTTAAGTTTGTCATTTGCTTACAACTTTAACTATTGGGGATGCAAGCTTTCAATGCTATGGTTCTGCTGAATCCCTTTTGGCACAGTCAGGCCAAATTCCTTTGAAATACTTTAGACAGAATAATTGAGAATAATTTCTGAGAATTCTGTTTGATAAAGATATAGAATTTTTTTCTTTTTGGATTTTTTTTTTTCCATTTTCATTTTGTTCCTAACGCCTGTCTTCAGAACAACAACTTGAAGTCTGACGGTCAGAAAAATATTTGGTTACTTCATGGATGTTCCTATGTTTTCTTTATTAAAATCTGCCAGAAACTTTCCAGGATTTTAAAAGTTTGGACTGCATGGTAGACTCCTTTGATTAAATAACTTAAGCCTGGAGAAATTCTATTATCCTGGAACCTGCTGTAACCTCTGATAAATTTTACTGTTGCCTGACTTTGAAGGAGTTATCTCTATATTCTTAATACAGTCCAAGAAGAAAAATTCCCCTTAATGGTTATTCACAGCTGCTGTTGGTTGGATATAAGAAGTCAATCTTTCCTGCTGTGAAAGCCTTGATCACCTGCTGCCTCTCCATTGACATCTCAACAGTGTCTGAATGAGTAGAAAAGAAAAGCAGTGATCTGGAAAATAAAATTTTGGTATGAGTTTTATGTGGGGACAAGGAGGGGCTTAATGGGAGAACTTCAGGAAAAGGCAGAACCTGAAAGTGTTTCCATTTGTCCTCTGCACTCTGTCCACAACTGACCTTGCAGGAGGAGGTGTTTAAGGGTAAGAACTTCAAGTGGACTGGATAAGCAGGTGATAACTAGCCTGCTGGGTAGGACAATCAAAGTGTGACTCAAAGAGTTGCCCAAGCACAGAGTGAATACAGGTTTGGGTGTTTGGGTCTCCTGTAGCCCAGCTAGCTCTGGGAACACCCTTGCTATTCACGGTTTGAATAACTACGTGTAAGTGCCCGGTATTGGCAAGGGGTTGGAAGCTGAAATGCCAAGCTGGGCAGTGAATGGAACATTAACCTTCTACCTCCTCTTTTAGTTTCACTTCTGACAATATTAGAGTAACTGAAAGTAGAGTTAGAAAAGGTCTTGAGAATTCATCCAGTAGACAAAACAGTTGTCCTTAGTTCAGAATTGCTTCCAGAGAACAGGCAGATGTTAGCCTATCTCTTTTTTTTTAAAAAAAAATAAAAAATTTCTAGATGTAGAAATTCTTCAACCTCTGTGGGATTTCCTTTGATGTTCTTGTGATCTTTACTATTAGAAAGGTTTTCCCACAGTCTAATCTTCTACTTTTTTTTTTTTTTTGGCAATTAATATCTTTTATTACTTTGTCTGTCCTCACTTGGCATTGTTCCCATCTATTCCAGCTCAGTACAGGGAAGCTATCAACGTCTCCTCAAGCTTGCCTTCTCCTTGCTTGGAACAATTCTTAAGTCCTTGGGTTTGGGACATGCTTTCTGAACTTCTAGTGATTTTGATTGCTCTCTTGCAGGTGATATAATACTCCACATCTTCCTAGAACAGACTGCTTCATATAAGGCTTTACTAACCTGAGTTAGAGCTGAAAGCCCTGTGAAGTAGTGTTGTATATATTGATTCTGCTTGAAAATTTCTGTGTATTGCCTCCTTTCTGTTGCAACACAGTGAGATTGGGGCTGTGGTCTGTGGTCTTCTGCATAGATCCTGACTTGACCAGTCTCAGGATATTTTCTACGGAAACCTTAGTCTTCTCATGTCCCATTTATGGCTAAGGAATGTACTGTTTGCAAGCTGAGTCGTTGCTGATGAATGGTTGCTGTTTCATGGAACAGTGTGTTTTTATGAAATGGATCATTGGTCATTGCAAACAGTGTCTATAATAATATGTTACTTATTTTAGAAGGAGCAGTAGGTTATTCAGCTGATATCCCTACATCAGATCGACCCCACTGCGAGACAGCCACCTATGTTAATATTCCTGTCAGCCCTACTTCCAAAAAACAGCTTCATTACATGGAACTGGAACTTCAAGAGCCTAGCACAAGCATAAGAGGTAAGGAAGTCCACACTACTGTTTAAGCTGCAATGCAGACTGTATCAGGGATCTTAGTTTCTCATCCACCCAGAGGCTGTTTGACAGAGGAGTTGAACTCTGGTACATTTGTGAAGCAGTTCTTGTAATTGCCAACTCTTTTGGAAAAGTTTTTTACGTAACGGGGCGCTGTAAGATGTTGCATCCCTCTGACAGGTGCATTGTATATGCACTCCTAAAGTGAACATTTCTGTGTCTGTGGAGTTTGACAGTCAGTCATTTGCTCCATGTTCTCAAGCCTTTCATCGCACATAGTAGGACTGCATTTACTTAACTTTTCCTGGCTGGCCTCAGAAGCAGGGCTGTGGCTGTAGGTGTACAGGGCTTTCTCCTGAAGGTACTGACTCCGGAGCCATGCCACATATGCTTAAGAACAGGACACAGTGCTCTTCTATCTGCTCTCAATGAGCTTGTGTAAAAGTGCTGCAGAGCGGAAGCCAGCCCAAGTATTTGATTTTTTAAATTTATTTTTAAAATTATTCTTTTGTCTGGATCTGGATATTTTACTTCTAATACTTGGACAATTAACATGTGAATGTGCAATACAGCTACTGTGTATTGTCATTCAGAGGTGCATTCCTCCTTACAGAAAGCCCCTCATTGGCATCGGGGATTTAATTGCTCACATTTGGTATTGATGGGTTTTCCCTGTATATTTCTTCATCTATTGAGATTTTAATCTTTATACTTTTAATTTCAGAAACGTTATTAACTTTGAAATGCTAGCACTTTTCTGTTTTTTTCTTTTTGTTTATATGTGTCTAAGTAATTCTAAGCTTCTCCCAGACTTTAGTGTAGTTCTCTGTACGACATCCTGTAGAGATGTAAAAGCGATATTTTGTCTTCATTTTAAGGACAGTGAAACAAGGCATTAAAAATGAAAAGCCAAATTCCATAAACTGACGTAAACTTTCCTAAATGTCATCTACCCTCCCAAGATCAACTTGTATCCCTTGAAGGAGCCTTTAATGACCATAAATATTTTTTCATACTAAAGTTTTCATAGCCTTTAGTGTTGTATGTCTGCTCCCATACAGAACTGTTGTGCTCCTAAACAGACTGAGCCTTTACCTCCTTATTGCCAATTATTGGACTAAATTGTCGTTCTTTCCGAGGCTGAAGGTGATTGATCTGGTAAACATTCACAGAGTGCCTAATGAGATGAAGAAGAAGAGTCCCTGCCATCTGCCCTACCAAAGGTGTTTTCAAATACCAGATGTTGTTCATTTACTGACTAGTAGCCTGTTGATGAAGCCTCCCAGAACTGGGAGAGCTGACTTTAATTTTGTCTTCTGCTGGGAGGAGTAGAGGTGGAGATTCAAACCTGGGCAGAAGTACAAGTGGTTCACTTGCTTATTTGAAGCAAACCAGTCAATGAAAATATGTAGATAGCAAAGCTTTTGAGTTAGTGGTTTGTATTTTTTTTTTTTCAGTTGTGATTATCACCTTACTTCTTTGCTTTAAGAGCTTGCTCTAAGACCAGACTAAGATCATCTAGGAAATCCCGTCTATGGCAGATATGTCTCAGTAGCTTAACCCTGGGTCAATTTTCCCCAAGAATATATGAGGGGTTATGGTCTTTTACAGGATTTTCTTTGGTATTTCAGGGAGTGGATCATCCCGATACGCACAGATTGACATTGCAGCCACCGAGACAGCCCACAAAGTGGGGACGCAGCACGCTCAGTGCCGGGAGGAACGCCTGCAGGAGCTGGAGCAGAAGAAGAAAGGCTCTCAGCAGTGACCTCGCTAGGAAAGAACTTTCTGCTCACCATAAATTGGTACTAATTTATCTTCCAAAAGATTCACATTTATTGTAAAAAATGCTCATACAAAATGCTGCCATTGCTTATAGCATTTACACCAGATTCATTCCAATATCCTGATTCCTGATTGGAAAACTGGTAGCATGAGGGGTGTGCGTGGTCTTTCTTTTTATTTTAATTTAGTTATAAAGTCCAGATTGTTTTTCATATGCAATGAAAGATACGTTACCTTTTTCTATAATTCTAAAATCCTGGAGAACCTGGAACTAATTCCAGTGTTTATTAAATGGTGGCATTTTCTTTAAAAATAAAGAACTTGAATGTGTGCAGATAAAAGAATGTGAGTGTGTGCGTGGTAACTGTACGCATATGTTTCCATGTGTGGATATGTGTGTATGTAAGCACACATTACTGATAAAATATATGTATATAGCTGAATGTATAAATTGTGTAAAACCTCTATTAATATATTAATGGACTCTTACAAAAGCAAGAAAATTCAGTGCCTGATTTTTTGCAGGCATAGTTTTGTTCAATTTATACACTTATTTATGGACAAGCTTAACTTTACCTGTGAGTAATTCAGTTTTATACCTCACCAAGAGTTCAGCAGCTTTGGCTAAAGTTGCTGAGATTTAAAAGCTGCAGTGTATAGGTGTATACATACAGACAAGAGCACACACAAACAAGTTATTTAATTTAATTATGTCTATAAACTTAAGTAATGTGAAGAGACATTTTGGGTGTTTCTATTCATAAAACCCCTGTGTCAAACCATAGGCTTTAGTTTCATAGTTGCTGAGTACTTATAATTCTTAGCAGTTTTCCTGGAGTTAAACATAAGTATCACTTTGAAACTCAGGTCTCAGATTTCTCGTACAAAATATCTTAAAATCAAGGTACACAAAAGAAACATTTGCTTTTGAAAATTGTGTCCTTTATTTATATCTTCAAAACCATCCCTAATGCAAGGCAACATCAAAAGCAGGTCATCCATCTTGAGTCTAAAACTTTCATTGAATCATTCTCTGGTGTCCCTCAATAGCCCAAAACCAGCTCTGTGTAAGAGGATGCTGTCTTCAGAGACGCTACAGAATTGAGGCACAACAGGAAGTTTTGTTGTATTACAAGTTTATCCACAAGTCTGTGACATCTTGCTTTTGTACAGTGAGATAAGTATGAATCAGAACTTAGATTCTTATGTTGCATTGTCTATGTAATTCTTGTGTTCTATGTATTTGTCCTGATACACAGTATTATTTAATTAAAATGTTAAGTTACTGACACATCAGACTAACGAGGTAACGTACTTACGAAAAAAAAAACTTGTGAACAACACAAAGTTTTGCTCTGCAATAACATATCAGCTGTGGCTTCCAGAAGTTATTGGGCTGATGTCTTGGGTATTATGATTTTTTTTTTTTACTATGTCCTCTTAAGATACAATATCACAGCCCAATTCTGTTTTTCAGATATGCATTGTAAGTTATATTGATGAGTGTTAAGTCTTGTGCTGGTGAAGGTTTCACTAAGTGACTTAGAATGAGAGGTGGTTGTTCCTGAGGCAGAGTTTAACCTATAAATTTATTTGAACGTAGCCTCAATAGTAATGTAAAATATCAGAAATCTCTCAAATAAATAAAGATGTGTTTGAGAGTTGACAATTACCATTGTCATCTGTGTTGGGCCAAGATGTATTTTTGTGTTTATAAGCCTGGCATATTTCTGAAGGGAACACAAACGTTTCTTATGAGATTCCCAGTGTAAAAGATTTTTGTTCTTTGACAAATGGACAGTGGTGATCTGCTTGGTAAACATGTGTCCAGTGCAATTGGAATGGCCTGAACCTACAGCTGCTTGGGACCATGTTTATCTAACTGAACTGCTATACAATTAAGGATCCTCCACTGGAAGACCTGCAGGGTTAAAACTATTGCTATGTGCCTATCTATATTTCATATTTAAAATGAGTTGATATGATATTTCATATTTAAAATGCCTGATGCACTGAAATGCAGTGTTTTCCATCATGATATATAACAAAGCTCCAATATTTCTATCATAAGGCTGCTGGCCTTAACAGGAGGAGTCACAATTTAAAAAATATTTGTTTTTCAGTTTGAGCATGGTTGTGATTCTGTGCCTGCACATGGTTCTCTATGCACATGTATTTGTGTATTCCCTAGTAACTTCAACTAGAATTAGCTAGGTGGCTGGGTATAAATTTGTACTTATAGCCTTTGCTAATGTCAACATAATTACCCTATAAGTCTCTCAAATTAAAAAAATTAAAAAAGTATTTTACTTTTTAGGCTTCTGTTTCTCTTTACTTCACTTGAATAGGACAAATAGGACAGATGACTTGCACTTATTTTTTAAATTCAACTTTATGTTCTTATGCACTAAACTATTATTTAGTAGGCTGAAGCAGGAGGCCAAACCTTATAGTTGCATCCCTTAAAAACTGGTTGGTGATTGTTTTTGTAGTACCTTGCAGGCCTCCCTGTCAAGATATGGGCTTGACATTTATGTTGAGGAAACCAAAGTTTCTCATTGGAACAACATGAGCTTGCAGATATGAAAAACCTTTTTCCTAAATAAATAAAATAATGTGTCTTCAACTTCCAGTAGGGAACTGGGGAAAATGGAAATCAAACCATAATCCTATGAGCGGGCTTGTTCTCACCACGTAGCTTCCCTAGGTTAACCCTAGCACTGCTGTTCATGTACAGATAGTTACGAGTTTATTCACGTGTTGCACAAAACCTGTGTGTAAGTGATCGAAAATACATTTTGTGATTGCTATAGGATGATTCCAGATTCAGAGCTCTCTGAAAACAAACAAACAAACAGGAAAATCTCCCACACTTTTGGAGGTAAATGTGACTCTCAAATTCTGCTGGTAAAAATGAAGGCTTTGGTCATTCTTAATTTAGCATTTTAACAGAGTCAGATTTCCTCCAGCCTTTACCAGGACTGTGAGGAATTATTTACCAGAAGACTACTTAGTATGTTGTGTATGTACCCCTTTTTTCAGATAGTCCTGCTCAGTAGGTTCCTGCCAAACATAACTACTACCTCAGTGGGTTTTATGGCATTGTTCATAAGCTGTTACGGAACATTTTTATATGTTAGTATTTGGGTGATGGAATTTCTCCAAGTTAACATGTGCTGCAGTTTGGAAACATTTAATTGCCCAACAGTGCAAATAGTTGTCTGTGTTTTAACAGCACTCCAGCACCTAATTGTGGAAAATACTAGCAGGTGTCTTTAGGCATCTAAATGTGTCTGAAAATCTGCCCCAAGAGATATCTTTAGCAAATAGCTTAGAAAATTTCCTCATTTTCCTCTCTGCTGTAAACAAAATAGTTTTAGTTAGTGTAGCTTGGAAAACTATACTTGAATTTGAATAATAAGTGATTACATTTCTTTGAGATACTGAAACATGTACCCTTTGGTAAGTACCTTTTATAGTTTGTCTGGGATGACACAAATACTGTTGCTAAGATGACCACAGGAAGAAGAGAGAATTTTATGGCTTACTAGCTACTCATTTATTTTAAAATAATGCCTTTTTTTTTTTTTTTTTTTCTTAGATGACAGTGCTGTTATATTTTTATGTTTTCTTTTATCTGGGAATATCTTCAGCTCTCATTTGTCTAGTCATGCAAAGATTATTTTGCAATCTAGGTTGGAAGGAAATGTTAACTGCACATCATACGGCAAAGGACAAAGTAGACTAAGGATGGAAGAATTAGAAGTTATCGAAGGGTTATTTGTAAGGAGGGTTCTTCAAACGTGTATCTTGCCAGTGTAACTGAGTGTTCCCTCTGTGATAAGGTCACCTACCTCATGGATGAAGGGAAGGTGTAAGAATTGGCTGAAGAGCAGCGCTCAAAGGGTTGCAGTGAATGAGGCTGCATCTGGCTGATGTCATCAACGGTGTTCCTCAAGACTCAGCCCAGGTCTGGTTCTGGTCCATATATTTATTAATGGTCTCGCTGCAGAAGTTGAATGCCCCATTGGCAAGTCTGACAATGATATCAAACTGGGAGGTACTGTTGACTTTCTTGAGGGACAGGAGGCCTTGCGGAGGGAACTAGAGGGATTAGAGTATTGGGCTATGATTAATGGGATGAAATTTAAGAAGTCCAAATGCTGGATTCTGCACCTAGGATGTAGTGATGCTGGGCACAAGTATAAATGGGGAGGGGAGTGTCTGGAGAGTACCCCCGCAGAAAGGGACCTGGGGGTGCTGGTTAACAGCAGGCTCAGCAGTGTGCCCAGGCAGCCAGGATGCATCCTGGGGTGCATCCAACACAGAATAACCAGCCACTCAAAAGCGGTGATTGTCCCACTGTATTCAGCCTTGGTTGGCCTCACCTCGAGTAGTATTTACAGTTTTGGGCACCAGAACTATGGAAGGACATGAAGTCCTTGAATGCATCCAGATGAGGGTAACAAAGCTGGTGAAAAGCCTGGAAGGAAAATCCTAAGAGGAGTGGCTGAGGACCTTAGGCTTGTCTAGTTTGGAGAAAAGGAGGCTGAGGGCCCACCTCATCACTCTCTATGGCTTCCTGAGGAAGGGAGGTGGAGAGGGAGGCACTGATCTCTTCTGCCTGGTACTCAGTGATAGGACATGTGGGAATGGTTCAAAGCTGCACCAGGGGAGATTTAGACTGGACAATAGGAAGCATTTCTTTCCTGAGAGGGTGGTCAAGCACTGGAACAGGTTTCCCAGAGAGGTGCTTGATGCCCCAATGCTGTCAGTGTTTAAGAGGCACTTGGACAATACCCTTAATAACATGCTTTAAGTTTTGGTCAGCCCTGAACTGGTCAGGCAGTTGGACTAGATGATCATTGTAGGTCCCTTCCAACTGAAATAATTTTCTATTTTATTCTATTCTATTCTATTCTATTCTATTCTATTCTATTCTATTCTATTCTATTCTATTCTATTCATCACAGGTTTCAGGCTAGCCTCACTCTGAGGCTTAGGACAACGATGATCAGTTGGTTACAGATTAAAACCAACTCTCCTACGGTCTTTTCTTTGAAAGGTGAGAATGTAAGTGACGGGAGAATACACAGAATTTATGTCCTGCATTCTGATACAACAAATAGCTTACTAAGACAGTGGGTAGGTTTAGAAAAGTGCAGTTTCCCAGTAAACTTTGAGTCTGGCAAAAACTTTAGGGTGAGTGAAAGTTAACTTTAAAACTTACTGCTTTCAAACATATGTCTTCATCAGAGCATCTAGAAATAATTCAAATTTATTATCCCACTGTGTACACAGAGGCGTATATAATAGGTGTCAACTTATTTGAGGAATGTGCAGTGAGGGGGTGGGTTCAGAAAGCAGATGTAGCATGACAGTAATTTGTCTCTACATTACATTATACTGTTGTGAACCCCCTAAAATTAATTAAAAAAGCCCTAGCATCTGCTATTGTACAAGTTAAATTTTACTTATCTGTGGGCTGAGCTGGCAATTTGTGGGTAGCTCATATACAGAAAATAGAGCTGATTGCCTGCTCAAAAAGAAACCTGCCCTTTGGATGCCCAAGTTCTGTTATGTAATGAATTGCTCAGATTCATCACACATCGGTGTCGCCGTGGCCTGCCTTTGGCTGCTCGGGTGAGCTGGCACAGACAGGACACAGAACAACCACAAAACCATGGATGAAATGTGAGCAGTAAATTTATTCTCATGACCTCGCCGACTAAGGGATGCCCTGGGTGAAGCAGCACCCTGGCAGAGGCACATAAAGGGGAACACAGGCACCACGCAGCTCGGTCTGTGCTAAGAGATCCACAAATCTGCTGGTTTTGCCCGTTTACCAAAGATTCATGCAGGCGTAGTTTACCACTGTGCTCTGATCTTTCCCACAGCAGGGCAGGAATCTTAAGCACGTTTGATAGGTTGCCACTGAGTCTAGCCCAGGCCTGTGTTAGCTAAACACAGATGTTCTGCTTGTCCAGCACACAAGGCTAAACAACAATTAGTGTGATATATGTGTTTTTCGACACCCCAGCTGCAAGTCACTTGAGTATGTTTACAATCCTCCTCATCAATCTTCCGTTGTTTTCCCACACCCTTGTAACACTTTGTCCTTTCAGTACAACAGTCAGCAGTGCTAGGGACAAACTGGGAAGCACGGACAGTTTCCTATCAGGGATTTGGTAGAGAAGTAGGTAGGTGTCAGCAGAGAGCTGGAAAGCAACTGTTGTCCTTTTGCCAGCTATTTTACTGGCAGAAGGGCAGCAACAGGGTGACAAAAGAGTATTTGAGTCTCTGTAAAATGTAGTCTGGGCCAGTGCTGGAGACTGCTGGCTGGCTTGTTGCTTCTTGTACGAAGTGTGGTTGTAGCAAGAGTGTCCTGGAACAGGCTGAGGGTGCCGCTGTGTCCTTGGGCAAACAGAAGATATGCTGGCATTGTTGCTACCAGGAAAAAAATCTGTGGGATTGGTTAAATACTGGTGCCCACTCCTGTCCACAGACTGTCATGCTGTAAGTGTGACAGCGTGTGTCTCATTGTCCCTGCATCAAGTCATGTGAACAGTTCAGGTTTGTGTGTGTATTTATGGTCTAGACCGTGGACAGAGTTCTCCTCTGTGCCTTGTCTTTCTCCTCTGTGGCAAGTGAATGGAAGTTTACTATGTCTGTTGAGTGAGGGGTGGTGGGAGCTGGGCCCTGCTATGACACAGAGAGCACCCAGACCTGATGTGAAGGTGCATCTAATTCTGCGTTCAGCTATACCCCTGTTATTTACAATAGTTGGCAGATTTGGTAGAGTTGGGTGAGGTCTATTGAAAGCCTGTGAACTGGTCTTAGATTAATTTTTCCTCTCTCTGTGCTTTTCATGGTGAATGCATGATGCTAGTGACATGAGTGACAGCTGTAAGATTGCATTTCCTGTGGTGACTGGGCCTGAAGTCCCAGGTGGGCTGCTGTTGAGATCTGCTGACACCCCTTTCAGCATATCTCTGGCCAAGCCTTCCTCAACGCTGACAATCTTTAACATGTTTAGTCCTTCTCCTTGCCATCCATCTGCCTGGGGAATAGTCAAGGTTCAAGTTACAGCCTGCAGCTGGCTGCACCTTCAATCCGGACTGTGATGGGAACCCTGTCTCTTGGTGCATCAGTGTGGTGGTTGCTTGAGCAGTGCAGGAAGAGCCAGAAGGAACTGGATAACAGAAAACCTTGTGGCCAAGGAGGAAGGTTGTCAATGTGAAAACCCTGAACTACCTACACCCTGCTCTCAGTCTCCACACTGTCACTGGAAATCTGTGAGTGGTCAAAACTGAATCGTACGAGCTGCTCTGTTCCTTGGTTTGAGGGAGCTGAAGAGAATTCATGTTTAGTCTCACAGTGTTCTTCTGGCTAGATATGCTCAATCCCGTTTCTTCTGTAATCCTAGGTATGTACTGTGGCAGTACTTTCATTTGGACTTCTGACTGCTGTTTGGGTACACTGGCTGGTTTTTTCTTTCAAAAATTCTAGCCTAGATGTTTATACTGATGGCAATACAGTGAGAGGGAAAACAACTGCTAAGAACATCACTGGAAGATCAGGTTCTTATCATGAATAACTAACTAATCCTGAATGAAAACTTTGTTTTACAGTTCTGCAAAGCACCTTGCTCTGAGAGGGGACGAGGGTCAGTTTTCACAAGACCCAAAACCACCCATCAGTGGTAAGGGTTAGAACTGAGGCTGATGCAAACACTGTCTAAGACATATGCATCCCTTACAGATACTGGTTATTAGCCCCTTGAGGGAAGGTGTGGAGAAGGGTAACTCCAGTGTCCCAGGCTGCATTTACCTGTGTGGAAGGTGTTCAGACTCTTGGAATGTTGGTTTTTTGTAAGGATCTCTGTCAGTTTGGTACCGATGAGGAAAAAGGTATAACTTGAAAAATTCCTAACAAAAATCAAGAGAAACTTACTCATTTCCCACTGCCAACGGTCTCCTGTTGAACTGAAGTGGGCAGCAACCCCAGATTCCTAAGTCCTTTCCATGGAAGTCTCTTCTTTTGGATATGTTATTTTTTTGCATATAGTTGTTTTAGTTGTTTTCTCTCTCTTTTTTTTTTCTTTAAGTTCAAAACAGAACAAATACCAGATCATCAATAGCCCCAGGAACTGGCACAAATGAAGACTCTTTACACTGTGACAGGGTATATTTGGAATTGTAAACATGAGGCCCAGAACTTGGATCTGAATTGAGGTTGGAGAATGGGCCCTCTCCCCAGTGAAGGACCATTTAGTTAATGGTGCTGGTTCAGATGTCTCCTTGTATTAGAAACAGAGATTTGAATTTTGAGGTTAGACTCCCAGATCTAATGCCAAGCATTGCAAGGTATTTGTTTTCATATGCTGGTTTCCAGTTCTCAGTGTGTTTCCTCTTAAAATAACGTTGCTCCCTTCCCTCTTTAAAGTTGTCTAGAAAATTGTAACTGCAGAACATTAAGCAGCATTTTATTTTAGTACAAGGCTTATTTCAAAGTGATTCAACACTCACTTTGCCCTATAGAGATCACCAGGTTTAAGTTACAGTAGACCAGTTATTGACAGGCAACCTGTGAGACTGAAAATTATCAGTTCTATTAAAACAGATGTGTGCAGCTTTCTGATAAGTTAACATATCAGTGAAGGAACAAAATATGTACATTATATTAATGTATCCATTGTTTTTATGTTCACATTCTAAGCAGTAATATCTGTGTATGGTTTTCTTCTTGATTAAGAAGAGTGCTCTCCTGTGGAGTGGTGGGATAATACATGTGGAGATTTGGATATGAAAGTGCATTAAAGGCTATTGAAAAAAGCAGTTGGGTTATAATCATTCACTGCTGTACCAAATATGGGTTGAAACTTGAAATAATTACTGTGGATGAAAATTTATACATTTATTTTGGCTCAACTGGACAGATTTTATGAATGCTTCCATTTTATTATTGTGAATACTAGTAAAAGAAGTCCATACGGGTTTGTTTTTTTCCCTGTAGATTAACAACCTGCTTCCCAAGAGGTGCTATGTGAATGTCCTGAAGTACACATCAACTGTGTCTTTTATTTGGAAATGTTGATTCTGGCATTTAGAAGCTGTTTATTAGATAAAATAATGTGTACAGAAAACGCAGCGTTGGTCTTTCATGGCTCCCTGTTCTCTGTTACAAGAGTAGGTCTGTTTGTGTTGAAAACAGTGGTATATTCTATTCATTGATTTTTATTTCATTACTTTTAAATTTATTTCTTCTATTCTCATTAAAAGAAAAAAGTGTGTTTAAACATTATATCAGGGCTGCCTGTGTACTGCATACTGGTAGATTTTTGCATGGGAAATTGAACCTTTTTAAACAAACCAACCAACCCCAAACACAAAGCAACGCCAGCTGGCAGAAGGGAAGGTCTGTGGATGCTAAACACGTTGTGAACCACGTGGGAACACGTGTGAACTGTGTGTAACCTCTGCCTGGGTTAGTCCTGACAAGTGATCCTGGGTTGGGCCTGCAGAGGAGCTCTCAGCAGCCTGGCTCCCAGTGGAGTGTTCAGGTTTCTGGGCACTGTGGCACACCAGACCCTGGCTGGGACCGACACCCTTTCATGGAGTGCAGCTAACTGCAGTAGCTGGCCCGACTCCCTACTGAGCCGATGGCAGAACTGAGGCCAGGCTGAGCTGGGGCCCCTGCCAGCTCCCCTTGGGGTCAGCGGGGCGAGGTGCCTGCTCGGAAGAGACCCGTGTGATGGGGTCACGGGTACACACAGGTGTGCTTTGTGTCCTGCAGCTGGCAGCTTGGGACCTGCCTTCTGCTCCCCAAGCAGGTCCTGAAGCTCTTCTGAAGCCCCTCTAAATGCCCAGCGAAGCTCGGCTGTTGAGGTATCCACATCCTCCAAGGTAAGCTTGCTTCTCCCTCTCGCCTTCTGTCCTTCTGTGCAAAGGCTCTATTTTTTTTCCCTTTTGAGAGGGAGCCTGACACACAAGAAGGAGGAGAGCCCTATCACAGACCCTGCTTCTATCAACTCTTGAGCACCAAGCTCTGTACCTACCAGAACTCAGTCACTACTGGGAGGGAGGGCTGGAAAGTCAGATGGCACCTCAACTTACAAAATGAAAATGTTCTCTACTTGGTGACTTTAGATACTCTGGCTATTGCCTGATTCATTAGGCATCAGAATCCCTTGGGAGGGGAGAGGGGGAATTGTTACATCTGCCATATGTATCCGTTCCTTATTTGTCTTGGTAGCATGATGTGATCTGAGCTCCTGCACCAGCACGTAGGACATAATGTTTATTTTAAGAAAGACTTGGTTATTTTTGTTATATTTAATGCCTTGTGCATTCATTTCCCTCTCACTTCCACCCCCTACCTGTTTAATAAATAAAATCTGTCCTACATGAAGTCACTGACACATTTATTTAAATTGAGGTTCTTTTTCAGGGCAGAATTTGACAGACCATAAAACATTCTGATTTATTTTCTTTTTCCCCCCAAGAAGTGCAGTTCTTCCTCCTTCTGCTCCTTGTATTTCAAATTGTTTCTCAGAGTGGTTCCCAAAACTTAGTAATTTGAATAATTACAAAAGTGACCAATTAGGGAGGAAGTTTTAACCACTGTTTAAAAGCTGTTTGTTCTATTCAGCTTCCTCTTCCATGCAGCCTCACCTCTGAACTCCATTATTCATCTTTCACAAGGTACAGGACTGGAGGTAGCTTGCATTTATACCTTTTTTCTTTGCTTTGAATATTTGTAGATATTTACAGAAACACAAGAGTGGTGACTCAAGCTATTTTTTTAAGCTTTATTGTCCCAAAGACAACCCACTTTTGTTATTCTGGCCACATGAATTGTCTTTGGAGGCTTCAAAACTCCAATAATTAACTGACTTGTACATACATATATATTGATGTGCATGAGGTGCACATATAGGAGACTATAGCAACAAGAGGGAAATCAGATGTCACAACTCACTAGCCTGTACATTGTCCCCAGATCTCAAAAAGCAGGGAAAGCCTGCAAAAGCCTTGACATGAATAGAGACTACTCCCCATGTCTTCACCATGCTGTTGCAGACTGACTCAGTTCCAGGCTCTTTCAGGGGAAGCTGGATTCAGCGGCAGCAACCACTGCTGGTTAATTTTTCTCCCCCAGGTTTGCGTGAGCCGTTTTGGGGCCTGATGACTCATTAACAGCTATGTTAAATAACTAACGTGAGGTGACTGTGCTGACCCCAAACTCCAACCTATGCCACTAATTTTAGGTAAGTTACTGTGACATGTAAGTATTTTGCCAGCCTCTGGCCCTTGGAGGCGCTTGCCCAGCTCTCAGCTGCAGGCTCCCTGGCCGTTGAGCCTGATGACTGCCATGCTGTGGGGGGTAGGACGTGGCCCAGCCACCACTGCTGCTCACAGCCTGTGCTGAAGCAGCTCTGCTCTGGGACACAACCAGCCCTGCTGATCTCACCCTGCTGACGTCTTCTGCGAACCCAGCACCCTGTGCAACTCCGAATCTTTCAGGCATTCTCCAGTCAGCATATCCTGTTTCAGGTATGTACTGAAGACAAAACCCAGCTTTCTGCTGTGCCCCTTGTGCAGGGCATGCAGCTACTCTGCCCATCCTTACTGCAGGCTGAGACACTCACGTTGCTCTCCCTTGTGCAGCACGCTTCCCCCAGCTTAGTAACAGCTTTTCCATTCTTGTACAACCCAGCTAGGACTGCAGAGCAGGAGCTGCTCCGTGCCTTGCTTGCTTCCTCTCCTCTGCTGCTGTGTTTAGTGCACATGCTCAGACCCTGGACCTAGGAGCCAGTGGGGTGGGCCTCTCCACATCCACACCACAGCCACCAAACTGACCTGTGGTGTGTGCATTTATTTCTTATTCTACCAAAGGGAAAACTGAAGGAGATACAGTGAAGTCTGCACCTTCCACACACAGTGCAGAATACTGTTCTGCTTTCACCTTGAGAAAATGAAAAAAAATGATGAAGATAAAACCTGGGAGACAATGCAGCTATTGTTCTTTTAAAGAAGGCTGAAAAGTGAGTTTTGAGAAGAAAAGGTATGGAGCATCTAGGAAAAAAAACCAAACCTGTTTTCTCATAAATGGGTTTTAGCTGTTTTTGGGTTTACTTATTTCAGCTTACCAACCACTAAACTAAATAGATATAACACCATAAACTACAGGAATGGAACTATTGCTAAGGTGACTGCTAATAATAATGGCAGCCTGTGTTTCTCTGGAATAGAAATGTTAATTTACATTAAAATTAAGAAGCAGGGGAAAAAAAAAGCTTACTGCTTCAAAGTAAGCTATTCAAAATGTTAAAGCAAGACTGCTGCCAGTTTTGGTTCAGACGACTTGCACCTCATGAAACAGTCTTTTGTGTAGGATCACTCTGCCTTTAAGCCAGGCAGGGTGGGCCCAGGAGGCGGGTGAACAGTACCTCTGGTGGCCGATTTGGAGGGCGGGGACCTCTCTGGGACTCCTCCCGGCACAGGGCCGGCAGCGAGGCGCGCAGACAGCTCCCCCGAGCAGCTCGCCGCAGCCCTGCGGTCCTGCACCCACAGCACACCTCTGCCTCAACCTTGCTCCTGGCACAGCCTCATGAGAAACAGCCCTTAGAAATAAAGGGGCACCATTACTATTATTAAAAATTTCAGCCCAGGCAGCTCAGTTCTAAGTTTAGCAAAGTTCTGATGCACGACAGGACAATCTGGTCTCGAAAGGGTAAGAGACAATAATCTTTATGGAGACTGGTGGAACAGAAGCTCAGACAGAAGCTGCTTTAGAGGCTTGCCTGTTTAGAACACAGAAACACATTCTTGTGGTGCAAAACTATCCCCCCTGTCTTAAAAGCTCCTATGTGAGGGAACTTTAGTTTAGAGAAATAAGCGCATGCTCAAAAGATAGGTCTGGTTACTTCTCACAAAATGAAAGAAAAAAGAAAGCCTTGCCAGTATCATTTTGATTTTTTTTTAATGACTAAGTGTAACAAAACCAAGCAACCATGAACAAAAGAATTGTACACACACATTCAGTAACTTCAGATGTTAGTCTATAACTACATTGTTGACCTAATACTTGTTTTTTTGACTTGTTGTCAACTGAACTGACCTAATACTTGTTCCCTCCTTACTCTCCCTCTGCCTCCCACATGAAAGATACATACACAGTGCAGCTCTGAGCCACTGCTCAAAGTCAGTAGAAATATTTTTGTTACCCCAGCCACTGAAAGGAAAGCTTTCTGGCTTCTGTTTCAGCTTCCTGTGCCTCGGTGTTTGCCCCCATTGACCAGAATACCTTTCCTGACTATCAGATTAGTGTTTTTTTTTTTAGTAGCAGGAACTCTGAGATTTTACATATTTTTCCTTTTGACATGACTGCTCATTTCAAAGGCTGTTACTTGATTCAGATGTAAGATTTATATGATCCCAGATGTGCAATTTAAGTTTATAATCTAATAATTTAATTTGATAGTGCAGATAGAAAACCGGAAATTAAGTGAAGCCAAAAATATTTTCTTACAGGACAACCCTGTTCAATCCTTACTGTTTCAGGACACCTTGGTACATCCTGTTCAAAAAACCCACATTATCTGTTTTGTGTTAATACACTGATCCCATGAAGAACAAATTTTTATAATTCATTGTGTTGAAGACCTTGAGAGATTCTACTGGACAAGTCTTGCAAGTGCTTCTTTACCTAGCAGGAAAACAAACCACATCAAACAAATTTTAGTAAGACAATGAATTATCAAGGTCATATATTCAGATTTTGCTGTTAGTATATGTGACAACACGATGAGCAGAGACCAGGGAGATTTCAGGCACTTTATAATTAGGTTTCTAAAAATCAGTTAGGTGTATATTATACTGGCATGGAGCACAGGTGTGCCTGAAACTCCCTGTCTGGAAGACATTCATATCACATGAAAAATCAGCACGGGATAATCTACATACCCTTTGCTACTGAGGTAAACTTTCAACATATACATCCACTGGATTTATACAGACCTTATATCCCAGGTCTTTTGTCTTTTCTTCCAGCATGGCATATTTCTCTTTGTTTCTGTTCAGATGGTCCTTATCTCCAGTTCCCTCTATGTGTTTCAGTTTCTGGTGTGAAATCTCTAATTGTTTCTGATAATGATGGTGTTTTTCAATTTTTGCTTCAAAGTGTTTCAGCTCCTCCTGAGACAAGAAATACAGACAACTTCACAGGGTTTTTCATCTACCTCTCTCTTTTCTTGCCAAGACACCCCTAATGCTATTTTACTAAGTCAAGCACTGAAAGTTTTTTTTAATTCCTTGCTTCTTAAGGACGTCTGTACAATACATTGTCCTCATCACCTAGACACCCAATTTTGAAGGCAGGTGCTGAAAATGTCCCACTGCAGAGTCCCGAAAAGGGGACTGCTGGCAGCTGGGGAGGTGCTAGGTGACAGCAGTGAATGCCACATAAAAGTTTATGTCAGAGTAGTGGCCTGGGTGGAGGGAGGAGGAGAGTTTTCAAGAAAACCCTCTTTTCAGAACCAGGTCTTGGACTTGCCATTTGCTGCTCAGACTTACACATTTTCTGGGTTTGTAGTCTGCTATGATGAATCTGAGATAGGATGAGTTAACAAACTAACAAAAAGCCCTCTTCGTTTGCCCCAAAGACTGGCCAGACTAACTGTGGTGTTCAGGGAGATATCAGAGATGGTCCTAAGATAAATTGGTATGCTGCAAGTGGGACCAAAGCATGAGTAATATCTCTACCCACCCAAGCATGCTCGTTTTGCTACTTCAGGGCAGTATATTCACTTTATCTGTATCTTAGGATACATATATGAACAGTTCAAACTGTTATACCACCTGTGGCAGAAGTTCTACACATTACATCCAGAAAAACTCAAGACAAACCTTACAATGAAATCCCTGTTTGACAGAGACCACTTAATTTTGGTTACTGGCGTGTTTCTGTCCTTGGGGGTGACAAAATTCCTCCCATTTCAAGACAATTAAAAAAAAAAAAATAAACCCATCACCGTAATAGATCTTCTTCATTTTTTAAAGCAAAGAAATTTTGTTTTCAACACTTCTGACAAGAAGATAGTTTCCTTTTGCTGTCCAGTCTGTTTTACATACTATTTTCAGGACATCAGTTTGGGGTTTTATTGCTCTGATAGGTCATCTTAGCTGCTCCTCTCAGATGCTATACCAGCAGAGCAGTAGCACTTGCATCTTTCAGCATGAAACCCTTATGAAGGTTGGTACTGTTGCCAGTCAGGAGGAGACACAACTTCAGCTGAATTCAGCTCAAGCAAGGCTGAATGGCATCAGCACGTGCTTTCATGGACTTTTTTAATAGGCACTGTGATTCTTATTGTCTTTCTTTTCCTAGGATGTCCCAACATTCACAGTAACAAGACAGGTCTGTTCTGGTGAAGAGGATCTGGGAAGTCCTGAAGAGTTACTTCTCCAAAGTATGATCAATCAAAATCTGTTCTGATAAACCAGCAGAGTCAGATGAAAAAAACCTACATCTTCTCAATGCAATTTGAATTAAATAAAACCAGTATCAACTGCACAGGGATGAATTTCTGTAATATTTCCTGGAAAAGCAGTCTTCAGCATGGTACTTTTGGGGCAGTTCAACCCAGGTAAAACATGGCAAGTTAGCAGTGCAGGAGGTGGGCATGAGAGGGAAGTTGTTGGGTATATAGAGTGCACTGCTTCCTGAAGAAGTAATTACATTAAACATGGGTAAGAGAGGGAAATGTGGTGCACTGGAAATAAGCAAAGCCTGACCTTAAGATTTAAAATACACAACACTTAGTCTGACAGGGTTAGAACTGTCATTTTGCTGATTGTAGCAGAACCATGCATATCACCAATTACGTACATGTTTACATATTTG
The DNA here is from genome assembly GCF_000691845.1 of Merops nubicus. Taxonomy (NCBI): domain Eukaryota; kingdom Metazoa; phylum Chordata; class Aves; order Coraciiformes; family Meropidae; genus Merops; species Merops nubicus. The sequence continues at coordinate 81,585 of NW_008598539.1, forward strand.
ACATACTAAGCGAGAAGCCTGACTCTCTTATGGTGTCTGAAGAGTAATACAGAAATGGAGAAATATTGAGAGACTCAGAAATACTCAGAAGTGGAGAATACTCAGAGAGACAGTGTTTATGTGGGAAAATATCTTTTCATAACAGATCTATCTGGAAGTCTACTTACCCGAAAAGATTCAAGTTCTTTCTCAGTGAAATTGGCTGATTTTGCCATGTCCCATAAATCAATCACTCTTGGCTCTTCGAATTCTAAACAAACACATACCACTGGGTGAAAATCTGGACACACTGCTTTTAAGTCCAGCTTGTACGGAAGGTGAGCATGCATTCTCACATACATACATACAGGTACATTAAGCACTGCATGACTAATAGGCCTATTTAGCTCAAAAGGGAGAAAAATTGAAGCACTTAACTTAAAACTATAGTACTGCTTTAGAAAGTATTTAAAACAAAACAAAACAAAAAACTAGGAATTGAGTAACAGCCTTGCTTGACCTTCATCTTGTCTCACCTGCCCTCCTGGGGCTGAAGGTGCAGTATCCCCTGTCACATGGGCATGGAAGACAGAACCATCCTCTTTACAGGTTGTCCCTATCCTTTCATCCAGGCTTCTAGTGTTGGCTTCCAAACAGAACAAGCTGCACCTCTCCAGCTCTTTGTGGTCACACAACGTACTGTGAGACTGTGACTAGACCTTATTACTTGACCACCAATTTTCCATTTTTTAAAAATTAAATGAATCCCAAACAAGCATAAGCCCCACTGCATCATACCACTGGTTGTGTCATATCCCTGGTGACTGACTTTACGCAAACGCTCGAACCCCTGATTGATGCTTCTCAGCTTCTCTTTGAGTTCTCTGTGTTTGTTGTGCAAGATTTCCTCTTTCACCAGGTTCTCTTCAGATGGGTTGATAACGTTTTTGTGGATATCTGTTGAAAAAGAAAAGCATTATGGATGGTGGCTCAAAGCCTGAGAGATGAAAAGCTCCACATGTCCCCCAAATCTCAGGCAAATAGAAGATGATTCTTAGCATTTGAGCTGAGGGTAAATAAAGCATCAACCTCACTTTACGAAGCCATAATTACTTTTGTGGGTTAATATTAAGGTCAATGCCCCTCTGTACTCTGGGGGGTGATATTACAGACATGCCTTTTAACTCCTGCTGGCTAACAGCCATGGTCTTAATAAGGAAAAGTTCTTATTTTCCTAGGTTAGCCATATCCCACAGAAATGGGATAGGGATGGTTGATGAGTCCTGTGCCCTCTTCCCTGGGCATTTCATGATTCAATCAGGAGATCTGATACTGAAATGACTTCCAGCAGCTTCCAGCTTCAACTCTGCAATGCAAACATCAAACTGCCTATAAGCCTTAGAATACTTTGGCTCTAACAATTTTAGCTGGATTAGTATAGCACACTGGATTCAGCTCCTCGATGCTTTAAACACCTCAGGCTCAGTGCCTGAGGTATTCAAGGATATCCTCTTGGGCTCCCAGCTGCTGAGATAAACCACACGTGTCTGCAGACCTTAGCACCACGTTCTGCAGCAGTGGATCTACGCTTGCTGCATAATTTCCAGTAGATGACTATGGCCACTCTGGTTAATCTGATTGCATCTTCTCTGCTTCAAATGCAGGCAGAATCAGAAAACTGAAATGGCAACATTTGCAATAGCTGGCAAGATTTTTGGCAGCTAATGCAGAAATAAACCCAGCAAGTATCTGGAAATGTCAGCACCTGCAAACAGTTCTGACAGAAATGTCAGATTTCAGGAGTTTCAAAGGAACTTGGAAACAATGGAGGCAACGGGCAGAGAAGAAGAGTTGTACTGATCTCACAACGTCAGAGAAATGCTCAGGCACCTTCTGTTCTGCTCACGGTCTCCAGCAGAATATTATATTCATGAATCTTTTCTTTGTGATGCTTAAATTCTCTCCAAAGTTTATCCAACTCCTCATCAGAGAACTTCCCAGAGGTCTTGGCCTGAAAGAAACATGAGTACATTACACTTTCCAGGCCAAGTGCTTTTAAGTGCACTCAACTGCCAAAACTACTTGTCACTTCCCTTCACATTTAGAAAATTACTAACTCCAGATTTTCCTTAAAATCTTTTATTTTAAATCCCTTTATACTAGTATGAGGTCAGGATTTAGACATTGATGGATATGGTGGCTTTAATCATGTCAAAAGTTTGCTTCAGACTTATAAAGCTAGACTTGCTATGGACTGCCCAGTGAAAAGTGTCTGTCATTTCTATTCCATGGGAAACAGTTTAATATGGAAATAAGAGCATGGAACTCCATGTGCAACTGTAAGGGGACTTCAATCTTACTCTACTGGCAAGTGAAGATTTTATCAGTGCTGTGCTTTTGCTCTGCAGTGATTTGCTCCTCACCGGATCTTTTCAGCAGTTAGGGAAGTACTGGCCAAACAGCTGGAGCACTAGCCACAAATCTGGTGACTCATTTGCTGCAATGCATGATCAAAAGTGAGTATTTTTGATACTTATTCAGCCCCAACCCTTTTTTGGCTTAGAGAATACTTCTATCTAAAGCACTTTACTGTTCCCCAAAGCACATGACATCATGTCCCTTTACCAGAACTGTATCTAGTTACAGTAGCATTTTAAAACCCCCAAATTTTTTACTCTGGTTTACTACCACTGCACTGGATTGTTGTAAGAATTCTTTGCTTTACCTGAATACCTGTTTCTTAGAACTTGAATTCTTAAATTGTTGATGATTATGACTTAGCCAGTTTTAACTGCCCAGACTGACAGTACATTTTCTTGGGTTTATGCTTAATTAATTTCACTTGAATACCAGGTTGGGAAAGTCCTTATTTAACACCCCCCCACTATACATTTCCCTTTTAAACTGTCTATGAAATGGTTCTATTTTAAATGCATCTGTTTAAAAAAAAAGCCCACAAACAACAATAAGACAAACAGGAAAAACACCACAGGTATACTGCCACATAGTGCAATGTTCACACAAAGGGAAATCATGAGTTTGGTGAAATTTGAGGAAAAACTGTTTGTCCTCAGTGGACCCAGGTTCTTATCCTCCATGCACTAACGTGGGTGTTTGCTTTGGCAAAGAGAACATGCCACACAAGGTGTGACTTGGATGCAAGTGGGATGCCCTCAGGGCACAAAGATATGAGCCTCAGAGCACAGCAGCTTGGCCAGTAGTTAAAAGCAGAGTAGTAAAGCTACCCCATACCAGGCCTGGAGACTCTCAGAAGACACAGACAATAGTTCAGTGGAGAAGCACTGATTTCCTGCGCTCCAGTTCCCGGAAAACTCACCTTGCTCCATAGTTTTTCCAGTCTTGGATCATCTAGTGTATCACTTTCTGTACCGTCTTTAATGTAGTTGGTATCAACTAGTTGAGAGTCCTTCCTTCCATTCATTCCATATTTAGTCATAATGACTGCAAGGAAATAAAAGAAACAGAAACATTAGATCAAGCTGGATGCAGGAAAGATGAGACTGGCTACCTCCTTGACTTGGAGAGCTGGATTTTGCAGCTCACAGTGCAAAAGCTGATGGTTTAAAGACACGGAGGTGCCAGGTTTAATGTCCTCTTCTGAAAACATCAGGAGCAAAGGAATCTGTTAGCCTCCTGCAGCCCTCTACTGACCTCCAAAGAACTTATGTGCTCAGTGTCTGGAAAGACAACCTGTTATTTAATGGTTCAAATACAAACACAGGCATCCAACTACACCTGTGTCTGATGAAAAGATTCAACTCCTTCTGCAAAGATAATCGCTTACCACTCAAGCTGCATCTCAGTTTGGCTTCTTTCAAAGATACACCTTACCGTTTAAGTTGCGTCTGAGTTTGGCTTCTTTCTCTCCGTCCTCATCTAGCCCTTCAGCCTTCAGTTTTTTCCAGCTTAGCTCATCCTTTTCTTGTATTTTTAGATCACTGTGCAACTCCGCCAGTTTCACCGCAGAGAGATGAAGCTGACAGGAACAGAGAAAAGGTTTGTGTTCAGTTACGTGGAGTCACCTTGTGCTGCAGTGCTACCTCAGAAGCCAGAACAGATGCATAGCTGGTATAGCACCTAGTTTTTTTTCTTTTCTTTACTCTAATGCTATGTATCCATCTGAATTTGAGGCCTTAAGGCATGAGCTGCTGCGTACAGAACATCTCCTGCCTATGAACATAGCAATGCCCCCTGCATTCTAGTGTCAGCAGAGTGACCAGGTAGCCTCCTCGCTCAGCTCTTCAGGCATTTGGACAACAGCAAAAATACTTAAGATTTAAAAATTTGTTTCTTTGTTTGACGTTCCTTCAAGTAATATTTAAATGGGATTTCTCCCTCACTTTTAACAGGGCCACCTTCTGAAAATGATTCTAGCTTAATATCTGGTACCAATAATGAAGACTGTAAAAAAATTAATCGATTATATCAGTTCAGTTTCACTTATTCACAACAGGCAGTAATGACCAAATTTCTCAAACAACATGTCACTGCCACCACATGTGCTTTCTTGTGGCACCCATTGTAACCATATGGTTATAGAGAATTTATAAACTTTATTTGTTAGTATGGTTTTGCAAACTACCAGGACACTGAGGATGGCCTTGCAGGTCAAAAAGACATGTCATAAGCAATTTTTACTATGATTAAAGTACAAAATTTTCTGAATTCTCAACATGGTTTAGGTGCATCAAAACCATACAAAAGCTAGAGGTATTCCCATCCCACAAAACATAACAAAAAGTTAAGGTACTGAGGCTGAAGCTATGAAAAAAAAAAATAAAAAATTTAAATGAGTGATAGGTCAGCTTGAAATTTTGTGGAATATAGAGAAAAAAGGAACAGAGACAATGACTAATATGCAGCTGGCTAAGCAGCACTGCTGTGTAGTTGAGCAACTTCCGAACTTCCACATTTTAGACACTTTATTTATTCAGTTTGAAACAAAGAAATGTGATAAATCATATTAATGCTTCAGAAATTCTTTATGTGCCTGTATATTAATAACGAGGTGAGGTAAGGAGAAGCCCAGAGAGAGGAGGAGATCAAAACCCATGAACAATGGGACTCCCAATGGAGTTTGGCCTGAGCTCTCCGAATCCTTCTCCATCCCACCACTGAGCAGCCAGCTCCTAGGAGCCCAGATCCAGCTCTGAACCACCTGGGTTCATCTCTCCTAGGACAAGCTCATTTACTGGTGGTGATGTTCTTCTTGTCATTAAAATCAGATTACAGATTATAAAAAATTTATTTTTCAGTGAGGAACCAATACGTTTAATAAACAAAGCCTCAGAACTCAGTATTATTTTTAAAAATCAGAATGATACTGAGAAGATTCAGCTGTTCATTTGAGTGTCAGCAGGTTATTTGAGAGTAACTAGGAAAAAAGTAATTATTTTGGGCTAATGAACTAAAATCCTATTGTCAGGAATTCAGGACATTATTATATATTATATTATTATTATAATATGCACATTGTTTCTGCTTTGAGCTTAGGCTGTCCCATTCATCAGTCTTGTGCTACTGAATATAATTATTTTAATTTTTAAACTAAGTTTGTTTCAGTAAACCAAATTTATGATACACGAAAAAAAAAATACTAAAATCTGGAGAATCACAGGTAAATGCAAAACTTAGAGAACACATTAAAACTTCTGATCTCTCTAATACTAAAGCAAAGGAGCATCCTTTTTGTCTTCTTTATAAGTTGCTTTTGGGGAACTTCTTGATGAAAGCTAAGCACTTAGAAGGAACCACTTTACTTATGATTTTTAGTATGTGCTGAAGTAAAAAAAAAACAAACATAATCACATACTTATTTGCTTTTCCAGAGCAAGATGACAGCAAGACTCTCACTGATGTAGTCAGGCTGAGCAAATCCAAGAAAAAAATCACCAGCAATAACTTAGGACATACTAGTGTATTAAAGATAACACAATCTACCCCAAATGCAGTTTAGAGTAGATACTCTCTGCAGTTAGTGCAATCTCCTAAACACGTTTTTGTGTTTTCTAGAAGTTCCAAAGAAGAGTATCAGAACTTCTACACAAAGTTTGCAGACATCTCATCATGAATCAAACATTTTAAACTCTTCATGAAAACTAAAGAACTATATTAGGCTCTTTGTTTCTTAAGGGAGAAAAAAAAAGGTATTTATTCAAATTTCTTCCAATTCCAATAATATTTTTCTGATTTCTTTATAAATTAGAATGAAAGTCAAGTAATTGTCCTTTTAAAGATTATAAATCTTCTGAAACTTGTTGGAAGTCCCTTGCCTGTCCTATTTATATAACACAAAAGTGAATACATAGGCTAACTTAAAGCGTATGGTTCAAGAACTGTGTCCTTCAAGATCACCTCATGTAGGAGCCTGAGTGACACCAGGTAAAAAATGTGGACAGGGAAGACTCCACATCACTTTACTAGTATCAGTCAAACGTTGGACTAACTAGCTAGAGGCAAAGGTGAAAATCTAAGTTTAATGATTAAATAACACAGCACCAAGTTCATTATGTCCATTCCTTATTCCTCATGCTGCCTGGACATTAACATCTAAGACAAGTATGTGGCAATCCTGGGAACATGGACTGGGAATATGTGAAATTTACACTAATTAAGCCATTTTCTGTTTCCCTGGCTCTTATCATTACCTGAAACATCGTCACCTCCACCCTCGCTTTGTAGAGCAAAGGGTTCTTTACTACAAACTTTTTAGGTCTAACATGCCCTGGATTCCGGAGCTCATTGCTGCTTTGGGATGGCCAGGAATTCCCTAATAATAAGTGATGCTACAACTATACCAACAGCAACAACCACAGCACAATGGATTGTTGGATACTAGCTAGGCCAAACCTTGTGAAACCTACGTAAGTAACTACAGAGTAAGAAGCCGACTAAGAAGAGCTCTTGTATTAAAATCACCGTTAGATGTTTTTAAATAAAACATACACCTATGAAAAGTGATGCTGCTGGAGAAAGACCAAAACCTCCCTCAGGGAAACAGGAAGAAATTCTGGCTTCTCAGCTCCTGGTTCTCAGTAACGTTTTGGAGTTTTCTGAAGGGCTCCTCACCCAGTTGTGTGTTGCAACATTGCATTGCAATATCTATCTTTTATGTCAAAACAAAGGAGTTCCTTATTCTCAGTACTATCTCCCCGACTACCAAAATGAAGGAAAGAGAGTTCAGCATTGGCACACACACAAATATTTCAAAGCAAGTCTAACACACAGGCATACTTGTCCTCTGATTTCAGACCTTGCCCAGATGTACTGAAAAATCACTTCCTAAAACACAGGCTGAGTATCAATTGTACTCAAAAGTGAAATTTAGATGGTAGCAAATTTTGTTCAAGTAGGTGCTACAAAAATCTGGATCATACACATAGAATTTACTAATGCTTAGTTCTTGACTCTGACAGAATTAATGTCATCTTACATTTTAGCATCTTAATGTAGATGGAAAGCATCTCAAATTTGAATTCCAGAAGACTCAGTATGACAATAAATAGACTGTAATTGGGAAAATTACTGTAGTTTATTTCTAGTCTCTATGTTGTTTCTTCTTCAGCTGTCAGTTCACAGCTGGAGTTTCATTATCACATATCGCTCTAGCCCCATCCCACCCTTCTGCTGAGGGGAGTATTTTGGTACCTTCTTCTGGTACATTGTGAAGCTGCATTATGGCAGGGGTTCCATTTTTTTTACTAAACCCAGGGATTATCCTGCCTCTCATTCAATAGCTCAGGCTGGGCAATGTCTCTCTAGGATACAGGAAAAACAGAACGAATATTAACTATATTCCTTTGCTTGAAAGGACTGTACCTTTACCAGCCATGACCCTAACTTTGCTGCTCCACAATACTCTGGAGATGAATATGGGTGTACGGTTCACTCCTCCCTTCCTGTTGTGAGCTGTTCTGCTTAGCTGTAACCAAATACTTCCACTGTAATTAAATATTTTCTATTGTATTTTCACTTCAATTAAATATTTTTTTGTTAGCTTGGAGTGAGAGAAACTCAAGTATCACTGCCAAAACTAATGCCCTCATCTGGGAATGGCAATACTTACTTGCTGGCCCCTACACATGTGACTACATCACTTGGTATAAATGGAAGTGACATTAAGCACCAAGGTGGAGGGCTTTTTACCCTCCTGTGCAGTGAACTCTCGTCTTGTGCAAAGTAAGAACTATACCCACTGCCTTCAGACAGATGAGAGCATTGTGTCCCTTAACAAAAGGGCTGAAGTATTCAAGTAGTGAGTGCAGGAGACAGTCTCAGATCCTCCATGGTACCAGAGCGCTTCACTCTCTTCCACTAGGCATAGGTTTAACTGCTGGATTTAAACACGGGAAGCTCCACGCTACCCATAGCACAGACACCTACTGCAGGAGGGCGGAGGAGAGGATACCTCCTGAGAGAAGCACCTGCACAGCACCGCTGCCGCCAGCCGCCTGGGACAGCCCCCAGCCGCCGGGGACAGCCCCCAGGGTCTTGCTCTGAGCTGCCGGTCAGGAGCACCGAGGCCTGAAAACCAAACATCAGGCACAGCAGCCCGGAGGCCCAGCACCAAGACGGGGCCTGTGGCGGCGACGCGGGGCCGGACAGCCTCGGCTTCTCCTCGCACACCGCTCCTG